>NW_027515461.1:226515-293648 GCF_048772815.1 Callospermophilus lateralis
CTTCTAGGTTGAAGCGTTCGTTTACCAGTAGCAGTTTTTATATTTAGGTTTCCCTCTGTTCTCTCCTATATAGATAGATGAATTTGGACCTCTAAATCCAACATGGTTTGTAGTAGCTCTTTTAAACTTGAAAAAAAAAGGAGTTCTCTGTTTTGTCTCTATGGTTTTTTTCCTCTTCAAGTAGCCATAGGCACAGACTTTCGAAAAGCACTTTCATTGAAAGGGGTTGCCAAGCTTACATCAAATAACGAGTTTCCGAAATACCAGCAAATATTTTTTCACCCAATCTTGATGATACTTGGTGGTAATGATCGGTACACAAATACCACTTGACTCACCCAAATTTTGTTCTTCTAGTTTGAAGCGTTCCTTTACAGTAGCAGTTATATTTTTAGGTTTCTCTCTGTTCTCTCCTATATAGATAGATGAATTTGGAACTCTAAATCTAACATGGTTTGTAGTAGCTCTTTGAAACTCGACAAAATAAAGGAGTTCTCAGTTTTGCCTCTATGGTTTGTTTCCTCTTCAAGTAGCCCTAAGCAGAGACTGTGGAAAAGTACTTTCACTGAATGGGGTTCCGAAGCTTCCAAGAAATTATGAATATCTGAAAAACCAGCAAATATTTTTTCACCCAATCCGGATGATACCTGGTGATAATGACAAGTACACAAATCCCACTTGGCTCACCAAATTTTCTTCCTCTAGGTTGAAGCGTTCGTCGACAGTGCAGTATTTATATTTAGGTTTCACTCTGTTCTCTCCTATATAGAGAGATGAATTTGAAACTCTAAATCCAACATGGTTTGTAGTAGCTCTTTGAAATTGACAAATAAAGGAATTCTAAGTTCAGTCTCTATGGTTTGTTTCCTCTTCAAGTAGCCCTAGGCACAGACTTTGGAAAAGCACTTTCATTGAGATGGGTTGCCAAGCTTTCACGAAATTACGAGTTTCTGAAATACCAGCAAATATTTTTTCATGCAATCTTGATGATACGTGGTGGTAATGACAAGTACACAAATCCCACTTGGCTCACCAAATTTGTACTTCTAGGTTGAAGCGTTCGTATACAGTAGCAGGTTTTTTTTAGGTTTCACTCTATTTTCTCCTATATAGGTAGATGAATTTGGAACTCTAAAGCCAACATGGTTTGTAGTAGCTCTTTGAAACATGGCAAAATATAGTAGTTCTCAGTTTTGTCTCTATGGTTTGTTTCCTCTTCATGTAGCCGTATGCACAGACTGTGGAAAAGCACTTTCATTGAAAGGGCTTGCCAAGCTTCTAAGAAATAACGAGTTTCCGAAATACCAGGAAATATTTTTTCACCCAATCTTGGTGATACGTGGTGGTAATGATCAGTAGACAAATCCCACTTGGCTCACCAAATTGTGTTGTTCGAGGTTGAAGCTTTCGTCTACAGTAGCAGTTTTTATATGTAGGTTTCACTCTGTTCTCTCTTATATAGATAGATGAATATGGAACTCTAAATCCAAATGGTTTGTAGTAGCTCTTTGAAACTTGACAAAATAAAGTAGTTCTCAGTTTTGCTCTATGTTTTGTTTAATCTTTAAGTATCCCTAGGCACAGACTGTGAAAAGCACTTCATTGAGAGGGGTTGCCAAGCTTCCAAGAAATTACGAGTTTCTGAAATACCAGCAAATATTTTTTCAAGCAATCTTGATGATACGTGGTGGTAATGACAAGTACACAAATACCACTTGGCTCACCAAATTTTGTTCTTCTAGGTTGAAGCGTTCGTATACTGTAGTAATTTTTATTTTTAGGTTTCCCTCTGTTCTGTCCTGTATAGATAGATGGATTTGGAACTCTAAATTCAACATGGTTTGTAGTAGGTCTTTGAAACACGACAAAATAAAATAGTTCTCAGTTTTGTCTCTATGGTTTGTTTCCTCTTCAAGTAGCAATAGGCACAAACTGTGGAAAAGCACTTTCATTGAGATGGGTTGCCAAGCCTCTAAGAAATAACGAGTTTCCGAAATACCAGCAAATATTTTTTCACCCAATCTTGATGATACTTGGTGGTAATGATCAGTACACAAATCCCACTTGGCTCACCAAATTTTGTTCTTCTAGGTTTAAGCTTTCGTCTACAGTAGCAGTTTTTATATTTACGTTTCACTCTGTTCTCCCCTATATAGATAGATGAATTTGGAACTCAAAATCCAACATGGTTTGTAGTAGGTCTTTGAAACTTGACAAAATAAAGGAGTTCTCAGTTCAGTCTCTATGGTTTGTTTCCTCTTCAAGTCGCGCTAGGCACAGACTGTGGAAAGGCACGTTCACTGAGAGGGGTTACCAAGCTTCTAAGAAATAACGAGTTTCCGAAATACCAGCCAATATTTTTTCACCCAATCTTGATGATACTTGGGGGTTAGGATCTGTACTCAAATCCCACTTGGCTCACCAAATTTTGTTCTTCTAGATTGAAGCGTTCGTCTACAGTAGCAGTTTATATTTTTAGGTTTCCTCTGTTCTCTCCTATACAGATAGATGAATTTGGAACTCTAAATCCAACATGGTTTGTAGTAGCTCTTTGAAACTAGACAAAATAAAGCAGTTCTCAGTTTTGTCTCTATGGTTTGTTTCCTCTTCAAGTAGCCCTAGGCACAGACTGTGGAAAATATTTTCATTGAGATGGGTTGCGAGGCTTCTAAGAAATAACGAGTTTCCGAAATACCAGCAAATATTTTATACCCAATCTTGATGATACTTAGTGGTAATGATCAGTACACAAATCCCACTTGGCACAACAAATTTTGTTCTTCTAGGTTGAAGCGTTCGTTTACAGTAGCAGTTTTTATATTTAGGTTTCCCTCTGTTCTCTCCTATATAGATAGATGAATTTGGACCTCTAAATCCAACATGGTTTGTAGTAGCTCTTTTAAACTTGAAAAAAAAAGGAGTTCTCTGTTTTGTCTCTATGGTTTTTTCCTCTTCAAGTAGCCCTAGGCACAGACTTTCGAAAAGCACTTTCATTGAAAGGGGTTGCCAAGCTTACATCAAATAACGAGTTTCCGAAATACCAGCAAATATTTTTTCACCAATCTTGATGATACTTGGTGGTAATGATCGGTACACAAATACCACTTGACTCACCAAATTTTGTTCTTCTAGTTTGAAGCGTTCCTTTACAGTAGCAGTTTATATTTTTAGGTTTCTCTCTGTTCTCTCCTATATAGATAGATGAATTTGGAACTCTAAATCTAACATGGTTTTTAGTAGCTCTTTGAAACTTGACAAAATAAAGGAGTTCTCAGTTTTGCCTCTATGGTTTGTTTCCTCTTCAAGTAGCCCTAAGCAGAGACTGTGGAAAAGTACTTTCACTGAATGGGGTTCCGAAGCTTCCAAGAAATTATGAATATCTGAAAAACCAGCAAATATTTTTTCACCCAATCCGGATGATACCTGGTGATAATGACAAGTACACAAATCCCACTTGGCTCACCAAATTTTGTTCCTCTAGGTTGAAGCGTTCGTCGACAGTGCAGTATTTATATTTAGGTTTCACTCTGTTCTCTCCTATATAGAGAGATGAATTTGAAACTCTAAATCCAACATGGTTTGTAGTAGCTCTTTGAAATTGACAAAATAAAGGAATTCTAAGTTCAGTCTCTATGGTTTGTTTCCTCTTCAAGTAGCCCTAGGCACAGACTTTGGAAAAGCACTTTCATTGAGATGGGTTGCCAAGCTTTCACGAAATTACGAGTTTCTGAAATACCAGCAAATATTTTTTCATGCAATCTTGATGATACGTGGTGGTAATGACAAGTACACAAATCCCACTTGGCTCACCAAATTTGTACTTCTAGGTTGAAGCGTTCGTATACAGTAGCAGGTTTTTTTTAGGTTTCACTCTATTTCTCCTATATAGGTAGATGAATTTGGAACTCTAAAGCCAACATGGTTTGTAGTAGCTCTTTGAAACATGGCAAAATATAGTAGTTCTCAGTTTTGTCTCTATGGTTTGTTTTCCTTCATGTAGCCGTATGCACAGACTGTGGAAAAGCACTTTCATTGAAAGGGCTTGCCAAGCTTCTAAGAAATAACGAGTTTCCGAAATACCAGAAATATTTTTTCACCCAATCTTGGTGATACGTGGTGGTAATGATCAGTAGACAAATCCCACTTGGCTCACCAAATTGTGTTGTTCGAGGTTGAAGCTTTCGTCTACAGTAGCAGTTTTTATATGTAGGTTTCACTCTGTTCTCTCTTATATAGATAGATGAATATGGAACTCTAAATCCAAATGGTTTGTAGTAGCTCTTTGAAACTTGACAAAATAAAGTAGTTCTCAGTTTTGCCTCTAAGTTTTGTTTAATCTTTAAGTATCCCTAGGCACAGACTGTGGAAAAGCACTTCATTGAGAGGGGTTGCCAAGCTTCCAAGAAATTACGAGTTTCTGAAATACCAGCAAATATTTTTTCAAGCAATCTTGATGATACGTGGTGGTAATGACAAGTACACAAATACCACTTGGCTCACCAAATTTTGTTCTTCTAGGTTGAAGCGTTCGTATACTGTAGTAATTTTTATTTTTAGGTTTCCTCTGTTCTGTCCTGTATAGATAGATGGATTTGGAACTCTAAATTCAACATGGTTTGTAGTAGGTCTTTGAAACACGACAAAATAAAATAGTTCTCAGTTTTGTCTCTATGGTTTGTTTCCTTCTTCAAGTAGCAATAGTCACAAACTGTGGAAAAGCACTTTCATTGAGATGGGTTGCCAAGCCTCTAAGAAATAACGAGTTTCCGAAATACCAGCAAATATTTTTTCACCCAATCTTGATGATACTTGGTGGTAATGATCAGTACACAAATCCCACTTGGCTAACCAAATTTTGTTCTTCTAGGTTTAAGCTTTCGTCTACAGTAGCAGTTTTTATATTTACGTTTCACTCTGTTCTCCCCTATATAGATAGATGAATTTGGAACTCTAAATCCAACATGGTTTGTAGTAGCTCTTTGAAACTTGAGAAAATAAGGTATTTCTCAGTTTTGTCTCTATGGTTTGTTTCCTCTTAAAGTAGCACTAGGCACAGGACTGTGGAAAAGCCCTTTCATTGAGAGGGTTGCCAAGCTTCTAAGAAATAACAAGTTTCCGAAATACCAGCAAATATTTTTCACCCAAACTTTTTTAAACTTGGTGGTAATGATCAGTACACAAATCCCTCTTGGCTGACCAAATTGTGTTCTTCTAGGTTGAAGCTTTCGTCTACAGTAGCAGTTTTTATACATAGGTTTCACTCTGTTCTCTCTTATATAGAGAGATGAATTTGCAACTCTAAAACCAACATGGTTTGTAGTAGCTCTTTGAAACTTGACAAAATAAAGTAGTTCTCAGTTATGTCTCTATGGTTTGTTTCCTCTTCAAGTAGCCCTAGGCACAGAATGTGGAAAAGCACTTTCATTGAGAGGGGTTGCCAAGCTTCTAAAAAATAACGAGTTTCCGAAACACCAGCAAATATTTTTTCACCCAAACTTGATGATACTTGGTGGTAATGATCAGTACACAAATCCCACTTGGCTCACCAAATTTTGTTCTTCTAGGTTCAAGCCTTCGTCTACAGTAGCTGTTTTAATATTTAGATTTCCCTCTGTTATCTCCTGAATAGATAGGTGAATTTGGAACTCTAAATCCAACATGGTTTGTAGTAGCTCTTTGAAACTTGACAAAAAAAAAGGCGTTATCAGTTTTGTCTCTCTGGTTTGTTTCCTCTTCAAGTAACCCTAGGCACAGACTGTGGAAAAGAAATTTCATTGAGAGGGGTTGCCAAGCTTCTAAGAAATAATGTGTTTCCGAAATACCAGCAAATATTTTTTCACCCAATCTTGATGATTTTTGGTGGTAATGATCAGTACACAAATCCCACTTGGCTCACCTGATTGTGTTCTTACGTTGAAGCATTCATCTAAAGTAGCAGTTTTTATATGTAGGTTTCTCTCTGTTCTCTCTTATATAGATAGATGAATTTGGAACTCTAACTCCAACATGGTTACTAGTAGCTCTTTGAAACTTGACAAAATAAAGGAGTTCTCAGTTTTGTCTCTATGGTTTGTTTCCTCTTCAAGTCACCCTAGGCACACACTGTGGAAAAGCTCTTTCATTGAAAGGGGTTGACAAGCTTCCAAGAAGTTACGAGTTTCCGAAATACCAGCAAATATTTTTTCACCCAATCTTGATGATACGTCTTGGTAATGACAAGTACACAAATCCCACTTGGCTCACCAAATTTTGTTCTTCTAGATTGAAGCCTTCGTTTACAGTAGCAGGTTTTTTTTAGGTTTCACTCTATTCTCTCCTATATAGGTAGATGAATTTGGAACTCTAAAGGCAACATGGTTTGTAGTAGCTCTTTGAAACATGAAAAAATATAGTAGTTCTCAGTTTTGTCTCTATGGTTTGTTTCCTCTTCATGTAGCCGTATGCACAGACTGTGGAAAAGCACTTTCATTGAAAGGGCTTGCCAAGCTTCTAAGAAATAACGAGTTTCCGAAATACCAGGAAATATTTTTTCACCCAATCTTGGTGATACGTGGTGGTAATGATCAGTAGACAAATCCCACTTGGCTCACCAAATTGTGTTGTTCGAGGTTGAAGCTTTCGTCTACAGTAGCAGTTTTTATATGTAGGTTTCACTCTGTTCTCTCTTATATAGATAGATGAATATGGAACTCTAAATCCAAATGGTTTGTAGTAGCTCTTTGAAACTTGACAAAATAAAGTAGTTCTCAGTTTTGCCTCTAAGTTTTGTTTAATCTTTAAGTATCCCTAGGCACAGACTGTGGAAAAGCACTTCATTGAGAGGGGTTGCCAAGCTTCCAAGAAATTACGAGTTTCTGAAATACCAGCAAATATTTTTTCAAGCAATCTTGATGATACGTGGTGGTAATGACAAGTACACAAATACCACTTGGCTCACCAAATTTTGTTCTTCTAGGTTGAAGCGTTCGTATACTGTAGTAATTTTTATTTTTAGGTTTCCCTCTGTTCTGTCCTGTATAGATAGATGGATTTGGAACTCTAAATTCAACATGGTTTGTAGTAGGTCTTTGAAACACGACAAAATAAAATAGTTCTCAGTTTTGTCTCTATGGTTTGTTTCCTCTTCAAGTAGCAATAGGCACAAACTGTGGAAAAGCACTTTCATTGAGATGGGTTGCCAAGCCTCTAAGAAATAACGAGTTTCCGAAATACCAGCAAATATTTTTTCACCCAATCTTGATGATACTTGGTGGTAATGATCAGTACACAAATCCCACTTGGCTCACCAAATTTTGTTCTTCTAGGTTTAAGCTTTCGTCTACAGTAGCAGTTTTTATATTTACGTTTCACTCTGTTCTCCCCTATATAGATAGATGAATTTGGAACTCAAAATCCAACATGGTTTGTAGTAGGTCTTTGAAACTTGACAAAATAAAGGAGTTCTCAGTTCAGTCTCTATGGTTTGTTTCCTCTTCAAGTCGCGCTAGGCACAGACTGTGGAAAGGCACGTTCACTGAGAGGGGTTACCAAGCTTCTAAGAAATAACGAGTTTCCGAAATACCAGCCAATATTTTTTCACCCAATCTTGATGATACTTGGGGGTTAGGATCTGTACTCAAATCCCACTTGGCTCACCAAATTTTGTTCTTCTAGATTGAAGCGTTCGTCTACAGTAGCAGTTTATATTTTTAGGTTTCCTCTGTTCTCTCCTATACAGATAGATGAATTTGGAACTCTAAATCCAACATGGTTTGTAGTAGCTCTTTGAAACTAGACAAAATAAAGCAGTTCTCAGTTTTGTCTCTATGGTTTGTTTCCTCTTCAAGTAGCCCTAGGCACAGACTGTGGAAAATATTTTCATTGAGATGGGTTGCGAGGCTTCTAAGAAATAACGAGTTTCCGAAATACCAGCAAATATTTTTATACCCAATCTTGATGATACTTAGTGGTAATGATCAGTACACAAATCCCACTTGGCACAACAAATTTTGTTCTTCTAGGTTGAAGCGTTCGTTTACAGTAGCAGTTTTTATATTTAGGTTTCCCTCTGTTCTCTCCTATATAGATAGATGAATTTGGACCTCTAAATCCAACATGGTTTGTAGTAGCTCTTTTAAACTTGAAAAAAAAAGGAGTTCTCTGTTTTGTCTCTATGGTTTTTTTCCTCTTCAAGTAGCCCTAGGCACAGACTTTCGAAAAGCACTTTCATTGAAAGGGGTTGCCAAGCTTACATCAAATAACGAGTTTCCGAAATACCAGCAAATATTTTTTCACCCAATCTTGATGATACTTGGTGGTAATGATCGGTACACAAATACCACTTGACTCACAAATTTTGTTCTTCTAGTTTGAAGCGTTCCTTTACAGTAGCAGTTTATATTTTTAGGTTTCTCTCTGTTCTCTCCTATATAGATAGATGAATTTGGAACTCTAAATCTAACATGGTTTTTAGTAGCTCTTTGAAACTTGACAAAATAAAGGAGTTCTCAGTTTTGCCTCTATGGTTTGTTTCCTCTTCAAGTAGCCCTAAGCAGAGACTGTGGAAAAGTACTTTCACTGAATGGGGTTCCGAAGCTTCCAAGAAATTATGAATATCTGAAAAACCAGCAAATATTTTTTCACCCAATCCGGATGATACCTGGTGATAATGACAAGTACACAAATCCCACTTGGCTCACCAAATTTTGTTCCTCTAGGTTGAAGCGTTCGTCGACAGTGCAGTATTTATATTTAGGTTTCACTCTGTTCTCTCCTATATAGAGAGATGAATTTGAAACTCTAAATCCAACATGGTTTGTAGTAGCTCTTTGAAATTGACAAAATAAAGGAATTCTAAGTTCAGTCTCTATGGTTTGTTTCCTCTTCAAGTAGCCCTAGGCACAGACTTTGGAAAAGCACTTTCATTGAGATGGGTTGCCAAGCTTTCACGAAATTACGAGTTTCTGAAATACCAGCAAATATTTTTTCATGCAATCTTGATGATACGTGGTGGTAATGACAAGTACACAAATCCCACTTGGCTCACCAAATTTGTACTTCTAGGTTGAAGCGTTCGTATACAGTAGCAGGTTTTTTTTAGGTTTCACTCTATTTTCTCCTATATAGGTAGATGAATTTGGAACTCTAAAGCCAACATGGTTTGTAGTAGCTCTTTGAAACATGGCAAAATATAGTAGTTCTCAGTTTTGTCTCTATGGTTTTTTTCCTCTTCATGTAGCCGTATGCACAGACTGTGGAAAAGCACTTTCATTGAAAGGGCTTGCCAAGCTTCTAAGAAATAACGAGTTTCCGAAATACCAGGAAATATTTTTTCACCCAATCTTGGTGATACGTGGTGGTAATGATCAGTAGACAAATCCCACTTGGCTCACCAAATTGTGTTGTTCGAGGTTGAAGCTTTCGTCTACAGTAGCAGTTTTTATATGTAGGTTTCACTCTGTTCTCTCTTATATAGATAGATGAATATGGAACTCTAAATCCAAATGGTTTGTAGTAGCTCTTTGAAACTTGACAAAATAAAGTAGTTCTCAGTTTTGCCTCTATGTTTTGTTTAATCTTTAAGTATCCCTAGGCACAGACTGTGGAAAAGCACTTCATTGAGAGGGGTTGCCAAGCTTCCAAGAAATTACGAGTTTCTGAAATACCAGCAAATATTTTTTCAAGCAATCTTGATGATACGTGGTGGTAATGACAAGTACACAAATACCACTTGGCTCACCAAATTTTGTTCTTCTAGGTTGAAGCGTTCGTATACTGTAGTAATTTTTATTTTTAGGTTTCCCTCTGTTCTGTCCTGTATAGATAGATGGATTTGGAACTCTAAATTCAACATGGTTTGTAGTAGGTCTTTGAAACATGACAAAATAAAGGAGTTCTCAGTTCAGTCTCTATGGTTTGTTTCCTCTTCAAGTCGCGCTAGGCACAGACTGTGGAAAGGCACGTTCACTGAGAGGGGTTACCAAGCTTCAAAGAAATAACGAGTTTCCGAAATACCAGCCAATATTTTTTCACCCAATCTTGATGATACTTGGGGGTTAGGATCTGTACTCAAATCCCACTTGGCTCACCAAATTTTGTTCTTCTAGATTGAAGCGTTCGTCTACAGTAGCAGTTTATATTTTTAGGTTTCCCTCTGTTCTCTCCTATACAGATAGATGAATTTGGAACTCTAAATCCAACATGGTTTGTAGTAGCTCTTTGAAACTAGACAAAATAAAGCAGTTCTCAGTTTTGTCTCTATGGTTTGTTTCCTCTTCAAGTAGCCCTAGGCACAGACTGTGGAAAATATTTTCATTGAGAGGGGTTGCGAGGCTTCTAAGAAATAACGAGTTTCCGAAATACCAGCAAATATTTTTATACCCAATCTTGATGATACTTAGTGGTACTGATCAGTACACAAATCCCACTTGGCACAACAAATTTTGTTCTTCTAGGTTGAAGCGTTCGTTTACAGTAGCAGTTTTTATATTTAGGTTTCCCTCTGTTCTCTCCTATATAGATAGATGAATTTGGACCTCTAAATCCAACATGGTTTGTAGTAGCTCTTTTAAACTTGAAAAAAAAAGGAGTTCTCTGTTTTGTCTCTATGGTTTTTTTCCTCTTCAAGTAGCCCTAGGCACAGACTTTCGAAAAGCACTTTCATTGAAAGGGGTTGCCAAGCTTACATCAAATAACGAGTTTCCGAAATACCAGCAAATATTTTTTCACCCAATCTTGATGATACTTGGTGGTAATGATCGGTACACAAATACCACTTGACTCACCAAATTTTGTTCTTCTAGTTTGAAGCGTTCCTTTACAGTAGCAGTTTATATTTTTAGGTTTCTCTCTGTTCTCTCCTATATAGATAGATGAATTTGGAACTCTAAATCTAACATGGTTTTTAGTAGCTCTTTGAAACTTGACAAAATAAAGGAGTTCTCAGTTTTGCCTCTATGGTTTGTTTCCTCTTCAAGTAGCCCTAAGCAGAGACTGTGGAAAAGTACTTTCACTGAATGGGGTTCCGAAGCTTCCAAGAAATTATGAATATCTGAAAAACCAGCAAATATTTTTTCACCCAATCCGGATGATACCTGGTGATAATGACAAGTACACAAATCCCACTTGGCTCACCAAATTTTGTTCCTCTAGGTTGAAGCGTTCGTCGACAGTGCAGTATTTATATTTAGGTTTCACTCTGTTCTCTCCTATATAGAGAGATGAATTTGAAACTCTAAATCCAACATGGTTTGTAGTAGCTCTTTGAAATTGACAAAATAAAGGAATTTTAAGTTCAGTCTCTATGGTTTGTTTCCTCTTCAAGTAGCCCTAGGCACAGACTTTGGAAAAGCACTTTCATTGAGATGGGTTGCCAAGCTTTCACGAAATTACGAGTTTCTGAAATACCAGCAAATATTTTTTCATGCAATCTTGATGATACGTGGTGGTAATGACAAGTACACAAATCCCACTTGGCTCACCAAATTTGTACTTCTAGGTTGAAGCGTTCGTATACAGTAGCAGGTTTTTTTTAGGTTTCACTCTATTTTCTCCTATATAGGTAGATGAATTTGGAACTCTAAAGCCAACATGGTTTGTAGTAGCTCTTTGAAACATGGCAAAATATAGTAGTTCTCAGTTTTGTCTCTATGGTTTGTTTCCTCTTCATGTAGCCGTATGCACAGACTGTGGAAAAGCACTTTCATTGAAAGGGCTTGCCAAGCTTCTAAGAAATAACGAGTTTCCGAAATACCAGGAAATATTTTTTCACCCAATCTTGGTGATACGTGGTGGTAATGATCAGTAGACAAATCCCACTTGGCTCACCAAATTGTGTTGTTCGAGGTTGAAGCTTTCGTCTACAGTAGCAGTTTTTATATGTAGGTTTCACTCTGTTCTCTCTTATATAGATAGATGAATATGGAACTCTAAATCCAAATGGTTTGTAGTAGCTCTTTGAAACTTGACAAAATAAAGTAGTTCTCAGTTTTGCCTCTAAGTTTTGTTTAATCTTTAAGTATCCCTAGGCACAGACTGTGGAAAAGCACTTCATTGAGAGGGGTTGCCAAGCTTCCAAGAAATTACGAGTTTCTGAAATACCAGCAAATATTTTTTCAAGCAATCTTGATGATACGTGGTGGTAATGACAAGTACACAAATACCACTTGGCTCACCAAATTTTGTTCTTCTAGGTTGAAGCGTTCGTATACTGTAGTAATTTTTATTTTTAGGTTTCCCTCTGTTCTGTCCTGTATAGATAGATGGATTTGGAACTCTAAATTCAACATGGTTTGTAGTAGGTCTTTGAAACACGACAAAATAAAATAGTTCTCAGTTTTGTCTCTATGGTTTGTTTCCTCTTCAAGTAGCAATAGTCACAAACTGTGGAAAAGCACTTTCATTGAGATGGGTTGCCAAGCCTCTAAGAAATAACGAGTTTCCGAAATACCAGCAAATATTTTTTCACCCAATCTTGATGATACTTGGTGGTAATGATCAGTACACAAATCCCACTTGGCTAACCAAATTTTGTTCTTCTAGGTTTAAGCTTTCGTCTACAGTAGCAGTTTTTATATTTACGTTTCACTCTGTTCTCCCCTATATAGATAGATGAATTTGGAACTCTAAATCCAACATGGTTTGTAGTAGCTCTTTGAAACTTGAGAAAATAAGGTATTTCTCAGTTTTGTCTCTATGGTTTGTTTCCTCTTAAAGTAGCACTAGGCACAGACTGTGGAAAAGCCCTTTCATTGAGAGGGGTTGCCAAGCTTCTAAGAAATAACAAGTTTCCGAAATACCAGCAAATATTTTTCACCCAAACTTTTTTAAACTTGGTGGTAATGATCAGTACACAAATCCCTCTTGGCTGACCAAATTGTGTTCTTCTAGGTTGAAGCTTTCGTCTACAGTAGCAGTTTTTATACATAGGTTTCACTCTGTTCTCTCTTATATAGAGAGATGAATTTGCAACTCTAAAACCAACATGGTTTGTAGTAGCTCTTTGAAACTTGACAAAATAAAGTAGTTCTCAGTTATGTCTCTATGGTTTGTTTCCTCTTCAAGTAGCCCTAGGCACAGAATGTGGAAAAGCACTTTCATTGAGAGGGGTTGCCAAGCTTCTAAAAAATAACGAGTTTCCGAAACACCAGCAAATATTTTTTCACCCAAACTTGATGATACTTGGTGGTAATGATCAGTACACAAATCCCACTTGGCTCACCAAATTTTGTTCTTCTAGGTTCAAGCCTTCGTCTACAGTAGCTGTTTTAATATTTAGATTTCCCTCTGTTATCTCCTGAATAGATAGGTGAATTTGGAACTCTAAATCCAACATGGTTTGTAGTAGCTCTTTGAAACTTGACAAAAAAAAAGGCGTTATCAGTTTTGTCTCTCTGGTTTGTTTCCTCTTCAAGGAACCCTAGGCACAGACTGTGGAAAAGAAATTTCATTGAGAGGGGTTGCCAAGCTTCTAAGAAATAATGTGTTTCCGAAAAACCAGCAAATATTTTTTCACCCAATCTTGATGATTTTTGGTGGTAATGATCAGTACACAAATCCCACTTGGCTCACCTGATTGTGTTCTTACGTTGAAGCATTCATCTAAAGTAGCAGTTTTTATATGTAGGTTTCTCTCTGTTCTCTCTTATATAGATAGATGAATTTGGAACTCTAACTCCAACATGGTTACTAGTAGCTCTTTGAAACTTGACAAAATAAAGGAGTTCTCAGTTTTGTCTCTATGGTTTGTTTCCTCTTCAAGTCACCCTAGGCACACACTGTGGAAAAGCTCTTTCATTGAAAGGGGTTGACAAGCTTCCAAGAAGTTACGAGTTTCCGAAATACCAGCAAATATTTTTTCACCCAATCTTGATGATACGTCTTGGTAATGACAAGTACACAAATCCCACTTGGCTCACCAAATTTTGTTCTTCTAGATTGAAGCCTTCGTTTACAGTAGCAGGTTTTTTTTAGGTTTCACTCTATTCTCTCCTATATAGGTAGATGAATTTGGAACTCTAAAGGCAACATGGTTTGTAGTAGCTCTTTGAAACATGAAAAAATATAGTAGTTCTCAGTTTTGTCTCTATGGTTTGTTTCCTCTTCATGTAGCCGTATGCACAGACTGTGGAAAAGCACTTTCATTGAAAGGGCTTGCCAAGCTTCTAAGAAATAACGAGTTTCCGAAATACCAGGAAATATTTTTTCACCCAATCTTGGTGATACGTGGTGGTAATGATCAGTAGACAAATCCCACTTGGCTCACCAAATTGTGTTGTTCGAGGTTGAAGCGTTCGTCTACAGTAGCAGTTTTTATATGTAGGTTTCACTCTGTTCTCTCTTATATAGATAGATGAATATGGAACTCTAAATCCAAATGGTTTGTAGTAGCTCTTTGAAACTTGACAAAATAAAGTAGTTCTCAGTTTTGCCTCTATGTTTTGTTTAATCTTTAAGTATCCCTAGGCACAGACTGTGGAAAAGCACTTCATTGAGAGGGGTTGCCAAGCTTCCAAGAAATTACGAGTTTCTGAAATACCAGCAAATATTTTTTCAAGCAATCTTGATGATACGTGGTGGTAATGACAAGTACACAAATCCCACGTGGCTCACCAAATTTTGTTCTTCTAGGTTGAAGCGTTCGTATACCGTAGTAATTTTTATTTTTAGGTTTCCCTCTGTTCTGTCCTGTATAGATAGATGGATTTGGAACTCTAAATTCAACATGGTTTGTAGTAGCTCTTTGAAAAATGATAAAATAAAATAGTTCTCAGTTTTGTCTCTATGGTTTGTTTCCTCTTCAAGTAACAATAGGCACAAACTGTGGAAAAGCATTTTCATTGAGATGGGTAGCCAAGCCTCTAAGAAATAACGAGTTTCCGAAATACCAGCAAATATTTTTTCACCCAATCTTGATGATACTTGGTGGTAATGATCAGTACACAAATCCCACTTGGCTCACCAAATTTTGTTCTTCTAGGTTTAAGCTTTCGTCTACAGTAGCAGTTTTTATATTTACGTTTCACTCTGTTCTCCCCTATATAGATAGATGAATTTGGAACTCTAAATCCAACATGGTTTGTAGTAGCTCTTTGTAACTTGAGAAAATAACGTATTTCTCAGTTTTGTCTCTATGGATTGTTTCCTCTTAAAGTAGCCCTAGGCACAGACTGTGGAAAAGCACTTTCATTGAGAGGGGTTGCCAAGCTTCTAAAAATAACAAGTTTCAGAAATACCAGCAAATATTTTTCACCCAAACTTGATTAAACTTGGTGGTAATGATCAGTACACAAATCCCACTTGGCTGACCAAATTGTGTTCTTCTATGTTGAAGCTTTCTTCTACAATAGCAGTTTTTATACATAGGTTTCACTCTGTTCTCTCTTATATAGAGAGATGAATTTGGAACTCTAAAACCAACATGGTTTGTAGTAGCTCTTTGAAACTTGACAAAATAAAGTAGTTCTCATTTATGTCTCTATGGTTTGTTTCCTCTTCAAGTAGCCCTAGGCACAGACTGTGGAAAAGCACTTTCATTGAGAGGGGTTGCCAAGCTTCTAAAAAATAACGAGTTTCCGAAACACCAGCAAATATTTTTTCACCCAAACTTGATGATACTTGGTGGTAATGATCAGTACACAAATCCCACTTGTCTCACCAAATTTTGTTCTTCTAGGTTCAAGCCTTCGTCTACAGTAGCTGTTTTAATATTTAGATTTCCCTCTGTTATCTCCTATATAGATAGGTGAATTTGGAACTCTAAATCCAACATGGTTTGTAGTAGCTCTTTGAAACTTGACAAAAAAAAAGGAGTTATCAGTTTTGTCTCTCTGGTTTGTTTCCTCTTCAAGTAACCCTAGGCACAGACTGTGGAAAAGAAATTTCATTGAGAGGGGTTGCCAAGCTTCTAAGAAATAACGAGTTTCCGAAATACCAGCAAATATTTTTTCACCCAATCTTGATGATTCTTGGTGGTAATGATCAATACACAAATCCCACTTGGCTCACCAGATTGTGTTCTTACGTTGAAGCGTTCAACTAAAGTAGCAGTTTTTATATGTAGGTTTCTCTCTGTTCTCTCTTATATAGATAGATGAATTTGGAACTCTAAATCCAACATGGTTACTAGTAGCTCTTTGAAACTTGACAAAATAAAGTAGTTCTCAGTTTTGTCTCTATGGTTTGTTTCCTCTTCAAGTAACCCTAGGCACACACTGTGGAAAAGCTCTTTCATTGAAAGGGGTTGACAAGCTTCCAAGAAGTTACGAGTTTCCAAAATACCAGCAAATATTTTTTCACCCAATCTTAATGATACGTCTTGGTAATGACAAGTACACAAATCCCACTTGGCTCACCAAATTTTGTTCTTCTAGATTGAAGCCTTCGTTTACAGTATCAGGTTTTTTTTAGGTTTCACTCTATTCTCTCCTATATAGGTAGATGAATTTGGAACTCTAAATCCAACATGGTTTGTAGTAGCTTTTTGAAACATGACAAAATATAGTAGTTCTCAGTTTTGTCTCTATGGTTTGTTTCCTCTTCATGTAGCCATATTAACAGACTGTGGAAAAGCAATTTCATTGAAAGGGCTTGACAAGCTTCTAAGAAATAACGAGTTTCCGAAATACCAGGAAATATTTTTTCACCCAATCTTGGTAATACGTGGTGGTAATGATCAGTAGACAAATCCCACTTGGCTCACCAAATTGTGTTCTTCGAGGTTGAAGAGTTCATCTACAGTAGCAGTTTTTATATGTAGGGTTCTCTCTGTTCCTTCTTATATAGATAGATGAATATGGAACTCTAAATCCAAATGGTTTGTAGTAGCTCTTTGAAACTTGACAAAATAAAGTAGTTCTCAGTTTTGCCTCTATGTTTTGTTTCCTCTTTAAATATCCCTAGGCACAGACTGTGGAAAAGCACTTTCATTGAGAGGGGTTGCCAAGCTTCCAAGAAATTACGAGTTTCTGAAATACCAGCAAATATTTTTTCACCCAATCTTGATGATACTTGGTGGTAATGATTAGTACAAAAATCCCACTTGGCTCACCAAATTTTGTTCTTCTAGTTTGAAGCTTCGTCTACAGTAGCAGTTTTTATATTTAGGTTTCCCTCTGTTGTCTCCTATATAGATAGATGAATGTGGAACTGTAAATCCAACATGGTTTGTGGTAGCTCTTTGAAACTTGTCAAAAAATTAGTTCTCAGTTTTGTCTCTATGGTTTGTTTCCTCTTAAAGTAGCCCTAGGCACAGACTGTGGAAAAGCACTTTCATTGAGAGGTGTTGCCAAGCTTCTAAAAAATAACGATTTTCCCAAATACCAGCAAATATTTTTTCACCCAATCTTGATGATACTTGGTGGTAATAATCGGTACAAATCCCACTTGACTCACCCAATTGTGTTCTTCTAGTTTGAAGCGTTCGGTTACAGTAGCAGTTTATATTTTTAGGTTTCCCTCTGTTCACTTTTATATAGATAGATTATTTTGGAACTCTAAATCCAACATGATTTGTAGTAGGTCTTTGAAAACTTGACCAAAAAAAAGTATTTCTCAGTTTTGTCTCTATGATTTGTTTCCTCTTCAAGTCGCAATAATCATAGACTGTGGAAAAGCAGTTTCATTGAAAGGGGTTGCCAAGCTTCCAAGAAATTACGAGTTTTCGAAATACCCGCAAATATTTTTTCACCCAATCTTGATGATACGTGGTTGTAATGATATGTACACCAATCCCACTTGGCTCACCGAATTTTGTTCTTCTAGGTTGAAGCGTTCATTTACAGGAGCAGTTTTTTTTTTTTTTTTAGGTTTCACTTTGTTCTTTCCTATATAGATAGATGAATTTGGAACTCTAAATCCAACATGGTTTGTAGTAGCTCTTTGTAACTTGAGAAAATAACGTATTTCTCAGTTTTTGTCTCTATGGTTTGTTTCCTCTTAAAGTAGCCTAGGCACAGACTGTGGAAAAGCAACTTTCATTGAGAGGGGTTGCCAAGCTTCTAAAAATAACAAGTTTTCAGGAAATACCAGCAAATATTTTTCACCCAAACTTGATTAAACTTGGTGGTAATGATCAGTACCCAAATCCCACTTGGCTGACCAAATTGTGTTCTTCTATGTTGAAGCTTTCTTCTACAATAGCAGTTTTTATACATAGGTTTTCACTCTGTTCTCTCTTATATAGAGAGATGAATTTGGAACTCTAAAACCAACATGGTTTGTAGTAGCTCTTTGAAACTTGACAAAATAAAGTAGTTCTCATTTATGTCTCTATGGTTTGTTTCCTCTTCAAGTAGCCCTAGGCACAGACTGTGGAAAAGCACTTTCATTGAGAGGGGTTGCCAAGCTTCTAAAAAATAACGAGTTTCCGAAACACCAGCAAATATTTTTTCACCCAAACTTGATGATACTTGGTGGTAATGATCAGTACACAAATCCCACTTGTCTCACCAAATTTTGTTCTTTCTAGGTTCAAGCCTTCGTCTACAGTAGCTGTTTTAATATTTAGATTTCCTCTGTTATCTCCTATATAGATAGGTGAATTTGGAACTCTAAATCCAACATGGTTTGTAGTAGCTCTTTGAAACTTGACAAAAAAAAAGGAGTTATCAGTTTTGTCTCTCTGGTTTGTTTCCTCTTCAAGTAACCCTAGGCACAGACTGTGGAAAAGAAATTTCATTGAGAGGGGTTGCCAAGCTTCTAAGAAATAACGAGTTTCCGAAATACCAGCAATATGTTTTCACCCAATCTTGATGATTCTTGGTGGTAATGATCAATACACAAATCCCACTTGGCTCACCAGATTGTGTTCTTACGTTGAAGCGTTCATCTAAAGTAGCAGTTTTTATATGTAGGTTTCTCTCTGTCTCTCTTATATAGATAGATGAATTTTGGAACTCTAAATCCAACATGGTTACTAGTAGCTCTTTGAAACTTGACAAAATAAAGTAGGTTCTCAGTTTTGTCTCTATGGTTTGTTTCCTCTTCAAGTAACCCTAGGCACACACTGTGGAAAAGCTCTTTCATTGAAAGGGGTTGACAAGCTTCCAAGAAGTTACGAGTTTCCGAAATACCAGCAAATATTTTTTCACCCAATCTTAATGATACGTCTTGGTAATGACAAGTACACAAATCCCACTTGGCTCACCAAATTTTGTTCTTCTAGATTGAAGCCTTCGTTTACAGTATCAGGTTTTTTTTAGGTTTCACTCTATTCTCTCCTATATAGGTAGATGAATTTGGAACTCTAAATCCAACATGGTTTTTAGTAGCTCTTTGAACTGACAAAATAAAGGAGTTCTCAGTTTTGCCTCTATGGTTTGTTTCCTCTTCAAGTAGCCCTAAGCAGAGACTGTGGGAAAAGTACTTCACTGAATGGGTTCCGAAGCTTCCAAAGAATTATGAATATCTGAAAAACCAGCAAATATTTTTTCACCCAATCCGGATGATACCTGGTGATAAAGACAAGTACACAAATCCCACTTGGCTCACCAAATTTTGTTCCTCTAGGTTGAAGCGTTCGTCGACAGTGCAGTATTTATATTTAGGTTTCACTCTGTTCTCTCCTATAATAGAGAGATGAATTTGAAACTCTAAATCCAACATGGTTTGTAGTAGCTCTTTGAAATTGACAAAATAAAGGAATTCTAAGTTCAGTCTCTATGGTTTGTTTCCTCTTCAAGTAGCCTAGGCACAGACTTTGGAAAAGCACTTTCATTGAGATGGGTTGCCAAGCTTTCACGAAATTACGAGTTTCTGAAATACCAGCAAATATTTTTTCATGCAATCTTGATGATACGTGGTGGTAATGACAAGTACACAAATCCCACTTGGCTCACCAAATTTGTACTTCTAGGTTGAAGCGTTCGTATACAGTAGCAGGTTTTTTTAGGTTTCACTCTATTTTCTCCTATATAGGTAGATGAATTTGGAACTCTAAAGCCAACATGGTTTGTAGTAGCTCTTTGAAACATGGCAAAATATAGTAGTTCTCAGTTTTGGTCTCTATGGTTTGTTTCCTCTTCATGTAGCCGTATGCACAGACTGTGGAAAAGCACTTTCATTGAAAGGGCTTGCCAAGCTTCTAAGAAATAACGAGTTTCCGAAATACCAGGAAATATTTTTTCACCCAATCTTGGTGATACGTGGTGGTAATGATCAGTAGACAATCCCACTTGGCTCACCAAATTGTGGTTGTTCGAGGTTGAAGCTTTCGTCTACAGTAGCAGTTTTTATATGTAGGTTTCACTCTGTTCTCTCTTATATAGATAGATGAATATGGAACTCTAAATCCAAATGGTTTGTAGTAGCTCTTTGAAACTTTGACAAAATAAAGTAGTTCTCAGTTTTGCCTCTAAGTTTTGTTTAATCTTTAAGTATCCCTAGGCCACAGACTGTGGAAAAGCACTTCATTGAGAGGGGTTGCCAAGCTTCCAAGAAATTACGAGTTTCTGAAATACCAGCAAATATTTTTTCAAGCAATCTTGATGATACGTGGTGGTAATGACAAGTACACAAATACCACTTGGCTCACCAAATTTTGTTCTTCTAGGTTGAAGCGTTCGTATACTGTAGTAATTTTTATTTTTAGGTTTCCCTCTGTTCTGTCCTGTATAGATAGATGGATTTGGAACTCTAAATTCAACATGGTTTGTAGTAGGTCTTTGAAACACGACAAAATAAAATAGTTCTCAGTTTTGTCTCTATGGTTTGTTTCCTCTTCAAGTAGCAATAGGCACAAACTGTGGAAAAGCACTTTCATTGAGATGGGTTGCCAAGCCTCTAAGAAATAACGAGTTTCCGAAATACCAGCAAATATTTTTTCACCCAATCTTGATGATACTTGGTGGTAATGATCAGTACACAAATCCCACTTGGCTCACCAAATTTTGTTCTTCTAAGTTTAAGCTTTCGTCTACAGTAGCAGTTTTTATATTTACGTTTCACTCTGTTCTCCCCTATATAGATAGATGAATTTGGAACTCAAAATCCAACATGGTTTGTAGTAGGTCTTTGAAACTTGACAAAATAAAGGAGTTCTCAGTTCAGTCTCTATGGTTTGTTTCCTCTTCAAGTCGCGCTAGGCACAGACTGTGGAAAGGCACGTTCACTGAGAGGGGTTACCAAGCTTCTAAGAAATAACGAGTTTCCGAAATACCAGCCAATATTTTTTCACCCAATCTTGATGATACTTGGGGGTTAGGATCTGTACTCAAATCCCACTTGGCTCACCAAATTTTGTTCTTCTAGATTGAAGCGTTCGTCTACAGTAGCAGTTTATATTTTTAGGTTTCCTCTGTTCTCTCCTATACAGATAGATGAATTTGGAACTCTAAATCCAACATGGTTTGTAGTAGCTCTTTGAAACTAGACAAAATAAAGCAGTTCTCAGTTTTGTCTCTATGGTTTGTTTCCTCTTCAAGTAGCCCTAGGCACAGACTGTGGAAAATATTTTCATTGAGATGGGTTGCGAGGCTTCTAAGAAATAACGAGTTTCCGAAATACCAGCAAATATTTTTATACCCAATCTTGATGATACTTAGTGGTAATGATCAGTACACAAATCCCACTTGGCACAACAAATTTTGTTCTTCTAGGTTGAAGCGTTCGTTTACAGTAGCAGTTTTTATATTTAGGTTTCCCTCTGTTCTCTCCTATATAGATAGATGAATTTGGACCTCTAAATCCAACATGGTTTGTAGTAGCTCTTTTAAACTTGAAAAAAAAAGGAGTTCTCTGTTTTGTCTCTATGGTTTTTTTCCTCTTCAAGTAGCCCTAGGCACAGACTTTCGAAAAGCACTTTCATTGAAAGGGGTTGCCAAGCTTACATCAAATAACGAGTTTCCGAAATACCAGCAAATATTTTTTCACCCAATCTTGATGATACTTGGTGGTAATGATCGGTACACAAATACCACTTGACTCACAAATTTTGTTCTTCTAGTTTGAAGCGTTCCTTTACAGTAGCAGTTTATATTTTTAGGTTTCTCTCTGTTCTCTCCTATATAGATAGATGAATTTGGAACTCTAAATCTAACATGGTTTTTAGTAGCTCTTTGAAACTTGACAAAATAAAGGAGTTCTCAGTTTTGCCTCTATGGTTTGTTTCCTCTTCAAGTAGCCCTAAGCAGAGACTGTGGAAAAGTACTTTCACTGAATGGGGTTCCGAAGCTTCCAAGAAATTATGAATATCTGAAAAACCAGCAAATATTTTTTCACCCAATCCGGATGATACCTGGTGATAATGACAAGTACACAAATCCCACTTGGCTCACCAAATTTTGTTCCTCTAGGTTGAAGCGTTCGTCGACAGTGCAGTATTTATATTTAGGTTTCACTCTGTTCTCTCCTATATAGAGAGATGAATTTGAAACTCTAAATCCAACATGGTTTGTAGTAGCTCTTTGAAATTGACAAAATAAAGGAATTCTAAGTTCAGTCTCTATGGTTTGTTTCCTCTTCAAGTAGCCCTAGGCACAGACTTTGGAAAAGCACTTTCATTGAGATGGGTTGCCAAGCTTTCACGAAATTACGAGTTTCTGAAATACCAGCAAATATTTTTTCATGCAATCTTGATGATACGTGGTGGTAATGACAAGTACACAAATCCCACTTGGCTCACCAAATTTGTACTTCTAGGTTGAAGCGTTCGTATACAGTAGCAGGTTTTTTTTAGGTTTCACTCTATTTTCTCCTATATAGGTAGATGAATTTGGAACTCTAAAGCCAACATGGTTTGTAGTAGCTCTTTGAAACATGGCAAAATATAGTAGTTCTCAGTTTTGTCTCTATGGTTTTTTTCCTCTTCATGTAGCCGTATGCACAGACTGTGGAAAAGCACTTTCATTGAAAGGGCTTGCCAAGCTTCTAAGAAATAACGAGTTTCCGAAATACCAGGAAATATTTTTTCACCCAATCTTGGTGATACGTGGTGGTAATGATCAGTAGACAAATCCCACTTGGCTCACCAAATTGTGTTGTTCGAGGTTGAAGCTTTCGTCTACAGTAGCAGTTTTTATATGTAGGTTTCACTCTGTTCTCTCTTATATAGATAGATGAATATGGAACTCTAAATCCAAATGGTTTGTAGTAGCTCTTTGAAACTTGACAAAATAAAGTAGTTCTCAGTTTTGCCTCTATGTTTTGTTTAATCTTTAAGTATCCCTAGGCACAGACTGTGGAAAAGCACTTCATTGAGAGGGGTTGCCAAGCTTCCAAGAAATTACGAGTTTCTGAAATACCAGCAAATATTTTTTCAAGCAATCTTGATGATACGTGGTGGTAATGACAAGTACACAAATACCACTTGGCTCACCAAATTTTGTTCTTCTAGGTTGAAGCGTTCGTATACTGTAGTAATTTTTATTTTTAGGTTTCCCTCTGTTCTGTCCTGTATAGATAGATGGATTTGGAACTCTAAATTCAACATGGTTTGTAGTAGGTCTTTGAAACTTGACAAAATAAAGGAGTTCTCAGTTCAGTCTCTATGGTTTGTTTCCTCTTCAAGTCGCGCTAGGCACAGACTGTGGAAAGGCACGTTCACTGAGAGGGGTTACCAAGCTTCAAAGAAATAACGAGTTTCCGAAATACCAGCCAATATTTTTTCACCCAATCTTGATGATACTTGGGGGTTAGGATCTGTACTCAAATCCCACTTGGCTCACCAAATTTTGTTCTTCTAGATTGAAGCGTTCGTCTACAGTAGCAGTTTATATTTTTAGGTTTCCCTCTGTTCTCTCCTATACAGATAGATGAATTTGGAACTCTAAATCCAACATGGTTTGTAGTAGCTCTTTGAAACTAGACAAAATAAAGCAGTTCTCAGTTTTGTCTCTATGGTTTGTTTCCTCTTCAAGTAGCCCTAGGCACAGACTGTGGAAAATATTTTCATTGAGAGGGGTTGCGAGGCTTCTAAGAAATAACGAGTTTCCGAAATACCAGCAAATATTTTTATACCCAATCTTGATGATACTTAGTGGTACTGATCAGTACACAAATCCCACTTGGCACAACAAATTTTGTTCTTCTAGGTTGAAGCGTTCGTTTACAGTAGCAGTTTTTATATTTAGGTTTCCCTCTGTTCTCTCCTATATAGATAGATGAATTTGGACCTCTAAATCCAACATGGTTTGTAGTAGCTCTTTTAAACTTGAAAAAAAAAGGAGTTCTCTGTTTTGTCTCTATGGTTTTTTTCCTCTTCAAGTAGCCCTAGGCACAGACTTTCGAAAAGCACTTTCATTGAAAGGGGTTGCCAAGCTTACATCAAATAACGAGTTTCCGAAATACCAGCAAATATTTTTTCACCCAATCTTGATGATACTTGGTGGTAATGATCGGTACACAAATACCACTTGACTCACCAAATTTTGTTCTTCTAGTTTGAAGCGTTCCTTTACAGTAGCAGTTTATATTTTTAGGTTTCTCTCTGTTCTCTCCTATATAGATAGATGAATTTGGAACTCTAAATCTAACATGGTTTTTAGTAGCTCTTTGAAACTTGACAAAATAAAGGAGTTCTCAGTTTTGCCTCTATGGTTTGTTTCCTCTTCAAGTAGCCCTAAGCAGAGACTGTGGAAAAGTACTTTCACTGAATGGGGTTCCGAAGCTTCCAAGAAATTATGAATATCTGAAAAACCAGCAAATATTTTTTCACCCAATCCGGATGATACCTGGTGATAATGACAAGTACACAAATCCCACTTGGCTCACCAAATTTTGTTCCTCTAGGTTGAAGCGTTCGTCGACAGTGCAGTATTTATATTTAGGTTTCACTCTGTTCTCTCCTATATAGAGAGATGAATTTGAAACTCTAAATCCAACATGGTTTGTAGTAGCTCTTTGAAATTGACAAAATAAAGGAATTTAAAGTTCAGTCTCTATGGTTTGTTTCCTCTTCAAGTAGCCCTAGGCACAGACTTTGGAAAAGCACTTTCATTGAGATGGGTTGCCAAGCTTTCACGAAATTACGAGTTTCTGAAATACCAGCAAATATTTTTTCATGCAATCTTGATGATACGTGGTGGTAATGACAAGTACACAAATCCCACTTGGCTCACCAAATTTGTACTTCTAGGTTGAAGCGTTCGTATACAGTAGCAGGTTTTTTTTAGGTTTCACTCTATTTTCTCCTATATAGGTAGATGAATTTGGAACTCTAAAGCCAACATGGTTTGTAGTAGCTCTTTGAAACATGGCAAAATATAGTAGTTCTCAGTTTTGTCTCTATGGTTTGTTTCCTCTTCATGTAGCCGTATGCACAGACTGTGGAAAAGCACTTTCATTGAAAGGGCTTGCCAAGCTTCTAAGAAATAACGAGTTTCCGAAATACCAGGAAATATTTTTTCACCCAATCTTGGTGATACGTGGTGGTAATGATCAGTAGACAAATCCCACTTGGCTCACCAAATTGTGTTGTTCGAGGTTGAAGCTTTCGTCTACAGTAGCAGTTTTTATATGTAGGTTTCACTCTGTTCTCTCTTATATAGATAGATGAATATGGAACTCTAAATCCAAATGGTTTGTAGTAGCTCTTTGAAACTTGACAAAATAAAGTAGTTCTCAGTTTTGCCTCTAAGTTTTGTTTAATCTTTAAGTATCCCTAGGCACAGACTGTGGAAAAGCACTTCATTGAGAGGGGTTGCCAAGCTTCCAAGAAATTACGAGTTTCTGAAATACCAGCAAATATTTTTTCAAGCAATCTTGATGATACGTGGTGGTAATGACAAGTACACAAATACCACTTGGCTCACCAAATTTTGTTCTTCTAGGTTGAAGCGTTCGTATACTGTAGTAATTTTTATTTTTAGGTTTCCCTCTGTTCTGTCCTGTATAGATAGATGGATTTGGAACTCTAAATTCAACATGGTTTGTAGTAGGTCTTTGAAACACGACAAAATAAAATAGTTCTCAGTTTTGTCTCTATGGTTTGTTTCCTCTTCAAGTAGCAATAGTCACAAACTGTGGAAAAGCACTTTCATTGAGATGGGTTGCCAAGCCTCTAAGAAATAACGAGTTTCCGAAATACCAGCAAATATTTTTTCACCCAATCTTGATGATACTTGGTGGTAATGATCAGTACACAAATCCCACTTGGCTAACCAAATTTTGTTCTTCTAGGTTTAAGCTTTCGTCTACAGTAGCAGTTTTTATATTTACGTTTCACTCTGTTCTCCCCTATATAGATAGATGAATTTGGAACTCTAAATCCAACATGGTTTGTAGTAGCTCTTTGAAACTTGAGAAAATAAGGTATTTCTCAGTTTTGTCTCTATGGTTTGTTTCCTCTTAAAGTAGCACTAGGCACAGACTGTGGAAAAGCCCTTTCATTGAGAGGGGTTGCCAAGCTTCTAAGAAATAACAAGTTTCCGAAATACCAGCAAATATTTTTCACCCAAACTTTTTTAAACTTGGTGGTAATGATCAGTACACAAATCCCTCTTGGCTGACCAAATTGTGTTCTTCTAGGTTGAAGCTTTCGTCTACAGTAGCAGTTTTTATACATAGGTTTCACTCTGTTCTCTCTTATATAGAGAGATGAATTTGCAACTCTAAAACCAACATGGTTTGTAGTAGCTCTTTGAAACTTGACAAAATAAAGTAGTTCTCATTTATGTCTCTATGGTTTGTTTCCTCTTCAAGTAGCCCTAGGCACAGAATGTGGAAAAGCACTTTCATTGAGAGGGGTTGCCAAGCTTCTAAAAAATAACGAGTTTCCGAAACACCAGCAAATATTTTTTCACCCAAACTTGATGATACTTGGTGGTAATGATCAGTACACAAATCCCACTTGGCTCACCAAATTTTGTTCTTCTAGGTTCAAGCCTTCGTCTACAGTAGCTGTTTTAATATTTAGATTTCCCTCTGTTATCTCCTGAATAGATAGGTGAATTTGGAACTCTAAATCCAACATGGTTTGTAGTAGCTCTTTGAAACTTGACAAAAAAAAAGGCGTTATCAGTTTTGTCTCTCTGGTTTGTTTCCTCTTCAAGTAACCCTAGGCACAGACTGTGGAAAAGAAATTTCATTGAGAGGGGTTGCCAAGCTTCTAAGAAATAATGTGTTTCCGAAATACCAGCAAATATTTTTTCACCCAATCTTGATGATTTTTGGTGGTAATGATCAGTACACAAATCCCACTTGGCTCACCTGATTGTGTTCTTACGTTGAAGCATTCATCTAAAGTAGCAGTTTTTATATGTAGGTTTCTCTCTGTTCTCTCTTATATAGATAGATGAATTTGGAACTCTAACTCCAACATGGTTACTAGTAGCTCTTTGAAACTTGACAAAATAAAGTAGTTCTCAGTTTTGTCTCTATGGTTTGTTTCCTCTTCAAGTAACCCTAGGCACACACTGTGGAAAAGCTCTTTCATTGAAAGGGGTTGACAAGCTTCCAAGAAGTTACGAGTTTCCGAAATACCAGCAAATATTTTTTCACCCAATCTTGATGATACGTCTTGGTAATGACAAGTACACAAATCCCACTTGGCTCACCAAATTTTGTTCTTCTAGATTGAAGCCTTCGTTTACAGTAGCAGGTGTTTTTTAGGTTTCACTCTATTCTCTCCTATATAGGTAGATGAATTTGGAACTCTAAAGGCAACATGGTTTGTAGTAGCTCTTTGAAACATGAAAAAATATAGTAGTTCTCAGTTTTGTCTCTATGGTTTGTTTCCTCTTCATGTAGCCGTATGCACAGACTGTGGAAAAGCACTTTCATTGAAAGGGCTTGCCAAGCTTCTAAGAAATAACGAGTTTCCGAAATACCAGGAAATATTTTTTCACCCAATCTTGGTGATACGTGGTGGTAATGATCAGTAGACAAATCCCACTTGGCTCACCAAATTGTGTTGTTCGAGGTTGAGCGTTCGTCTACAGTAGCAGTTTTTTATATGTAGGTTTCACTCTGTTCTCTCTTATATAGATAGATGAATATGGAACTCTAAATCCAAATGGTTTGTAGTAGCTCTTTGAAACTTGACAAAATAAAGTAGTTCTCAGTTTTGCCTCTATGTTTTGTTTAATCTTTAAGTATCCCTAGGCACAAACTGTGGAAAAGCACTTCATTGAGAGGGGTTGCCAAGCTTCCAAGAAATTACGAGTTTCTGAAATACCAGCAAATATTTTTTCAAGCAATCTTGATGATACGTGGTGGTAATGACAAGTACACAAATCCCACGTGGCTCACCAAATTTTGTTCTTCTAGGTTGAAGCGTTCGTATACCGTAGTAATTTTTATTTTTAGGTTTCCCTCTGTTCTGTCCTGTATAGATAGATGGATTTGGAACTCTAAATTCAACATGGTTTGTAGTAGCTCTTTGAAACATGATAAAATAAAATAGTTCTCAGTTTTGTCTCTATGGTTTGTTTCCTCTTCAAGTAACAATAGGCACAAACTGTGGAAAAGCATTTTCATTGAGATGGGTAGCCAAGCCTCTAAGAAATAACGAGTTTTCGAAATACCAGCAAATATTTTTTCACCCAATCTTGATGATACTTGGTGGTAATGATCAGTACACAAATCCCACTTGGCTCACCAAATTTTGTTCTTCTCGGTTTAAGCTTTCGTCTACAGTAGCAGTTTTTATATTTACGTTTCACTCTGTTCTCCCCTATATAGATAGATGAATTTGGAACTCTAAATCCAACATGGTTTGTAGTAGCTCTTTGTAACTTGAGAAAATAACGTATTTCTCAGTTTTGTCTCTATGGTTTGTTTCCTCTTAAAGTAGCCCTAGGCACAGACTGTGGAAAAGCACTTTCATTGAGAGGGGTTGCCAAGCTTCTAAAAATAACAAGTTTCAGAAATACCAGCAAATATTTTTCACCCAAACTTGATTAAACTTGGTGGTAATGATCAGTACACAAATCCCACTTGGCTGACCAAATTGTGTTCTTCTATGTTGAAGCTTTCTTCTACAATAGCAGTTTTTATACATAGGTTTCACTCTGTTCTCTCTTATATAGAGAGATGAATTTGGAACTCTAAAACCAACATGGTTTGTAGTAGCTCTTTGAAACTTGACAAAATAAAGTAGTTCTCATTTATGTCTCTATGGTTTGTTTCCTCTTCAACTAGCCCTAGGCACAGACTGTGGAAAAGCACTTTCATTGAGAGGGGTTGCCAAGCTTCTAAAAAATAACGAGTTTCCGAAACACCAGCAAATATTTTTTCACCCAAACTTGATGATACTTGGTGGTAATGATCAGTACACAAATCCCACTTGTCTCACCAAATTTTGTTCTTCTAGGTTCAAGTCTTCGTCTACAGTAGCTGTTTTAATATTTAGATTTCCCTCTGTTATCTCCTATATAGATAGGTGAATTTGGAACTCTAAATCCAACATGGTTTGTAGTAGCTCTTTGAAACTTGACAAAAAAAAAGGAGTTATCAGTTTTGTCTCTCTGGTTTGTTTCCTCTTCAAGTAACCCTAGGCACAGACTGTGGAAAAGAAATTTCATTGAGAGGGGTTGCCAAGCTTCTAAGAAATAACGAGTTCCCGAAATACCAGCAAATATTTTTTCACCCAATCTTGATGATTCTTGGTGGTAATGATCAATACACAAATCCCACTTGGCTCACCAGATTGTGTTCTTACGTTGAAGCGTTCATCTAAAGTAGCAGTTTTTATATGTAGGTTTCTCTCTGTTCTCTCTTATATAGATAGATGAATTTGGAACTCTAAATCCAACATGGTTACTAGTAGCTCTTTGAAACTTGACAAAATAAAGTAGTTCTCAGTTTTGTCTCTATGGTTTGTTTCCTCTTCAAGTAACCCTAGGCACACACTGTGGAAAAGCTCTTTCATTGAAAGGGGTTGACAAGCTTCCAAGAAGTTACGAGTTTCCGAAATACCAGCAAATATTTTTTCACCCAATCTTAATGATACGTCTTGGTAATGACAAGTACACAAATCCCACTTGGCTCACCAAATTTTGTTCTTCTAGATTGAAGCCTTCGTTTACAGTATCAGGTTTTTTTTAGGTTTCACTCTATTCTCTCCTATATAGGTAGATGAATTTGGAACTCTAAATCCAACATGGTTTGTAGTAGCTCTTTGAAACATGACAAAATATAGTAGTTCTCAGTTTTGTCTCTATGGTTTGTTTCCTCTTCATGTAGCCATATTAACAGACTGTGGAAAAGCAATTTCATTGAAAGGGCTTGACAAGCTTCTAAGAAATAACGAGTTTCCGAAATACCAGCAAATATTTCTCACCCAATGTTGATGATACTTTGTGGTAATGATCGGTACACAAATGCAACTTGACTCAAGAAATTTGTTCTTCTAGTTTGAAGCATTCCTTTACAGTAGCAGTTTATATTTTTAGGTTTCCCTGTGTTCTCTCCTATATACATAGATGAATTTGGAACTCTAAATGCAACATGGTTTGTAGTAGCTGTTTGAAACTTCACAAAATAAAGCAGTTCTCAGTTTAGTCTCTACTATTTGTTTCGTCTTCAATTAGCCCTAAGCAGAGACTTTGGAAAAGCACTTTCATTGAGAGGGGTTGCCAAGCTTCTAAGAATTAACGAGTTTCCGAAATGCCAGCACATATTTTTTCACCCAATCTTGATGATACTTGGTGGTAATGATCAGTACACACATCCCACTTGGCTCACCAAATTTTATTCTTCTAGGTTGAAGCGTTCGTCTACAGTAGCAGTTTTTATATTTAGGATTCACTCTGTTCTCTCCTACATAGATAGATGAATTTGGAACTCTATATCCAACATGGTTTGTAGTAGCTCTTTGAAATTTAACAAAATAAAGTAGTTCTATGTTTTGTCTCTATGGTTTGTTTCCTCTTCAAGTAGACCTAGGCACAGACTGTGGAAAAGCACTTTCATTGAGAGGGGTTGCCAATCTTCTAAGAAATAACGAGTTTCTGAAATTCCAGCAAATATTTTCTAACCCAATCTTGATGATAATTTGTGGTAATGATCAGTACACAAATCCAACTTGACTCACCAAATTTTGTTCTTCTAGTTTGAAGCGATCGTTTACAGTAGCAGTTTATAATTTTAGGGTTCCCTCTGCTCTCTCCTATATAGATAGATGAGTTTAGAACTCTAAATCCAACATGGTTTGTAGTAGCTGTTTGAAACTTGACAAAAAAAAGTAGTTCTCAGTTTTGTCTCTATGATTTGTTTCCTCTTCAAGTAGCCCTAAGCAAAGAGTGTGGAAAAGCACATTCATTGAAAGGGTTGGCCAAGCTTCCAAGACATTACGAGTTTCCGAAATACCAGCAAATATTTTTTCATGCAATCTTGATGATACGTGGTGGTAATGACAAGTACACAAATCCCACATGGCTCAACAAATTTTGTTCCTCTAGGATGAAGTGTTCGTTTACAGTAGCAGTTTTTATTTTTAGGTTTCACTCTGTTCTCTCCTATATAGATAGATGAATTTGGAACTCAAATTCCAACAGGGATTGTAGTAGCTCTTTGAAACTTGACAAAATAAAGTAGTTCTCAGTTTTGTCTCTATGGTTTGTTTCCTCTTCAACTAGCCCTATGCACAGACTGTGTAAAGGCACTTTTATTGAGAGGGATTTCCAAGCTTCTAAGAAATAACGATTTTCCCAAATACCAGCAAATATTTATTCACCCAATCTTGATGATACTTGGTGGTAATGATCAGTACACAAATCCCACTTGGCTCACCAAATTGTGTTCTTCTAGGTTGAAGCATTCGTCTACAGTAGCAGTTTTTATATGTAGGTTTCACTCTGTTCTCTCTTATATAGATAGATGAATTTGGAACTCTAAATCCAACATGGGTTGTAGTAGCTTTTGAAACTTGACAACATAAAGGAGTTCTCAGGTTTTTCTCTATGGTTTATTTTTCTTCAAGTAGCCCTAGGCACAGACTGTGGAAAAGCACTTTCATTGAGAGGAGTTGCCTAGCTTCTAAGAATTAACGAGTTTCCGAAATACCAGCAAATATTTTTTCACCCAATCTTGATGATACTTGGTCGTAATGATCAGTACACAAATCCCACTTGGTTCACCAAATTTTGTTCTAGGTTGAAGCGTTCCTCTACAGTAGTAGTTTTTATATTTAGGTTTCCCTCTGGTCTCTCCTATATAGATAGATGAATTTGGAACTCTAAATCCAACATGGTTTAGTAGCTCTCTGAAACTGTTCAAAAAAATGTATTTCTCAGTTTTGTATCTATGTTTTGTTTTCTCCTCAAGTAGCCCTAAGCAGAGACTGTGGAAAAGCACTTTCATTGAGAGGGGTTGCCAAGCTTCCAAGAAATTACGAGTTTCCAAAATACAGGCAAATATTTTTTCACCCAATCTTGATGATACGTGGTGGTAATGACAAGTACACAAATCCCACATGGCTCACCAAATTTTGGTCTTCTAGGTTGAAGAGTTCGTTTTACAGTAGCAATTTTAATTTTTAGGTTTCACTCTGTTCTCTCTTATATAGATAGATGAATTTGGAACTCTAAATCAACATGGTTTGTAGTAGCTCTTTGAAACTTGACAAAAAAATAGTTCTCAGTTTTGTCCCTATGGATTGTTTGTTCTTCAAGTAGCCCTAAACAGGGACTGTGGAAAAGCACTTTCATTGAAAGGGGTTGCCAAGCTTCCAAGAAATAATGAGTTTCCGAAATACCAGAAAACATTTTTATACCCAATCTTGATGACTCGTGGTCGTAATGATCGGTACACAAATCCCACTTGACTCCCCAATTTTTGTTCTTCTAGTTTGAAGCGTTCGTTTACAGTAGCAGTTTTTATTTTTAGGTTTCACTTTGTTCTCTCCTATATAGAAAGATGAATTTAGGACTCTAAATCCAAAATGGTTTGTAGTAGCTCTTTGAAACTTGACAAAATAAAGGAGTTCCCAGTTTTGTCTCTATGGTTTGTTTTCTTTTCATGTAGTTCTAGGCACAGACTGTGTAAAAGCACTTTCATTGAGAGGGGTTGCCCAAGAGTCTAAGAAATAACGACTTTCCGAAATACAAGCAAATATTATTTCACCCAATCTTGATGATACTTGGGGGTAATGATCAGTACACAAATCCCACTTGGCTCAATAAATTTTGTTCTTCTAGGTTGAAGCGTTCGTCTACAGTAGCAGTTTCTATATTTAGGTTTCCCTCTGTACTCTCCTATATAGATAGATGAACTTGGAACTCTAAATCCAACATGTTTGTAGTAGCTCTTTGAAACTTAACAAAATTAAGGAGTTCTCAGTTTTGTCTCTATGGTTTTTTTCCTCTTCAAGTAGCCCTAGGCACAGACTGTGGATAGCACTTTCATTGATAGGGGTTGCCAAGCTTCTAATAAATTACGAGTTTCCGAAATACCAAAAAATATTTTTTCACCCAATCTTTATGATACCTGTTGGTAATGACAAGTACACAAATCCCACGTGGCTCACCAAATTGTGTTCTTCTAGTTTGAAGCGTTCGTTTACAGTAGCAGTTTATAGTTTTAGGTTTCCCTCTGTTCTCTCCTATATAGATAGATGAATTTGGAACTCTAAATCCAGCATGGTTTGTAGTAGCTCTTTGAAACTTGACAAAATAAAGGAGTTCTCAGTTTTGTCTCTATGATTTGTTTCCTCTTCAAGTAGCCCTAAGCAGAGACTGTGGAAAAGAACTTTCCTTGAAAGGGGTTGCCAAGCTTCCAAGAAATTACGAGTTTCCGAAATACCAGCAAATATTTTTCACCCAATCTTGATGATACGTCTTGGTAATGACAAGTACACAAATCCCACTTGGCTCACCAAATTTTGTTCTTCTAGATTGAAGCCTTCGTTTACAGTAGCAGGTGTTTTTTAGGTTTCACTCTATTCTCTCCTATATAGGTAGATGAATTTGGAACTCTAAAGGCAACATGGTTTGTAGTAGCTCTTTGAAACATGAAAAAATATAGTAGTTCTCAGTTTTGTCTCTATGGTTTGTTTCCTCTTCATGTAGCCGTATGCACAGACTGTGGAAAAGCACTTTCATTGAAAGGGCTTGCCAAGCTTCTAAGAAATAACGAGTTTCCGAAATACCAGGAAATATTTTTTCACCCAATCTTGGTGATACGTGGTGGTAATGATCAGTAGACAAATCCCACTTGGCTCACCAAATTGTGTTGTTCGAGGTTGAAGCGTTCGTCTACAGTAGCAGTTTTTATATGTAGGTTTCACTCTGTTCTCTCTTATATAGATAGATGAATATGGAACTCTAAATCCAAATGGTTTGTAGTAGCTCTTTGAAACTTGACAAAATAAAGTAGTTCTCAGTTTTGCCTCTATGTTTTGTTTAATCTTTAAGTATCCCTAGGCACAACTGTGGAAAAGCACTTCATTGAGAGGGGTTGCCAAGCTTCCAAGAAATTACGAGTTTCTGAAATACCAGCAAATATTTTTTCAAGCAATCTTGATGATACGTGGTGGTAATGACAAGTACACAAATCCCACGTGGCTCACCAAATTTTGTTCTTCTAGGTTGAAGCGTTCGTATACCGTAGTAATTTTTATTTTTAGGTTTCCCTCTGTTCTGTCCTGTATAGATAGATGGATTTGGAACTCTAAATTCAACATGGTTTGTAGTAGCTCTTTGAAACATGATAAAATAAAATAGTTCTCAGTTTTGTCTCTATGGTTTGTTTCCTCTTCAAGTAACAATAGGCACAAACTGTGGAAAAGCATTTTCATTGAGATGGGTAGCCAAGCCTCTAAGAAATAACGAGTTTTCGAAATACCAGCAAATATTTTTTCACCCAATCTTGATGATACTTGGTGGTAATGATCAGTACACAAATCCCACTTGGCTCACCAAATTTTGTTCTTCTCGGTTTAAGCTTTCGTCTACAGTAGCAGTTTTTATATTTACGTTTCACTCTGTTCTCCCCTATATAGATAGATGAATTTGGAACTCTAAATCCAACATGGTTTGTAGTAGCTCTTTGTAACTTGAGAAAATAACGTATTTCTCAGTTTTGTCTCTATGGTTTGTTTCCTCTTAAAGTAGCCCTAGGCACAGACTGTGGAAAAGCACTTTCATTGAGAGGGGTTGCCAAGCTTCTAAAAATAACAAGTTTCAGAAATACCAGCAAATATTTTTCACCCAAACTTGATTAAACTTGGTGGTAATGATCAGTACACAAATCCCACTTGGCTGACCAAATTGTGTTCTTCTATGTTGAAGCTTTCTTCTACAATAGCAGTTTTTATACATAGGTTTCACTCTGTTCTCTCTTATATAGAGAGATGAATTTGGAACTCTAAAACCAACATGGTTTGTAGTAGCTCTTTGAAACTTGACAAAATAAAGTAGTTCTCATTTATGTCTCTATGGTTTGTTTCCTCTTCAAGTAGCCCTAGGCACAGACTGTGGAAAAGCACTTTCATTGAGAGGGGTTGCCAAGCTTCTAAAAAATAACGAGTTTCGAAACACCAGCAAATATTTTTTCACCCAAACTTGATGATACTTGGTGGTAATGATCAGTACACAAATCCCACTTGTCTCACCAAATTTTGTTCTTCTAGGTTCAAGTCTTCGTCTACAGTAGCTGTTTTAATATTTAGATTTCCCTCTGTTATCTCCTATATAGATAGGTGAATTTGGAACTCTAAATCCAACATGGTTTGTAGTAGCTCTTTGAAACTTGACAAAAAAAAAAGGAGTTATCAGTTTTGTCTCTCTGGTTTGTTTCCTCTTCAAGTAACCCTAGGCACAGACTGTGGAAAAGAAATTTCATTGAGAGGGGTTGCCAAGCTTCTAAGAAATAACGAGTTCCCGAAATACCAGCAAATATTTTTTCACCCAATCTTGATGATTCTTGGTGGTAATGATCAATACACAAATCCCACTTGGCTCACCAGATTGTGTTCTTACGTTGAAGCGTTCATCTAAAGTAGCAGTTTTTATATGTAGGTTTCTCTCTGTTCTCTCTTATATAGATAGATGAATTTGGAACTCTAAATCCAACATGGTTACTAGTAGCTCTTTGAAACTTGACAAAATAAAGTAGTTCTCAGTTTTGTCTCTATGGTTTGTTTCCTCTTCAAGTAACCCTAGGCACACACTGTGGAAAAGCTCTTTCATTGAAAGGGGTTGACAAGCTTCCAAGAAGTTACGAGTTTCCGAAATACCAGCAAATATTTTTTCACCCAATCTTAATGATACGTCTTGGTAATGACAAGTACACAAATCCCACTTGGCTCACCAAATTTTTGTTCTTCTAGATTGAAGCCTTCGTTTACAGTATCAGGTTTTTTTTAGGTTTCACTCTATTCTCTCCTATATAGGTAGATGAATTTGGAACTCTAAATCCAACATGGTTTGTAGTAGCTCTTTGAAACATGACAAAATATAGTAGTTCTCAGTTTTGTCTCTATGGTTTGTTTCCTCTTCATGTAGCCATATTAACAGACTGTGGAAAAGCAATTTCATTGAAAGGGCTTGACAAGCTTCTAAGAAATAACGAGTTTCCGAAATACCAGCAAATATTTTCTCACCCAATGTTGATGATACTTTGTGGTAATGATCGGTACACAAATGCAACTTGACTCAAGAAATTTTGTTCTTCTAGTTTGAAGCATTCCTTTACAGTAGCAGTTTATATTTTTAGGTTTCCCTGTGTTCTCTCCTATATACATAGATGAATTTGGAACTCTAAATGCAACATGGTTTGTAGTAGCTGTTTGAAACTTCACAAAATAAAGCAGTTCTCAGTTTAGTCTCTACTATTTGTTTCGTCTTCAATTAGCCCTAAGCAGAGACTTTGGAAAAGCACTTTCATTGAGAGGGGTTGCCAAGCTTCTAAGAATTAACGAGTTTCCGAAATGCCAGCACATATTTTTTCACCCAATCTTGATGATACTTGGTGGTAATGATCAGTACACACATCCCACTTGGCTCACCAAATTTTATTCTTCTAGGTTGAAGCGTTCGTCTACAGTAGCAGTTTTTATATTTAGGATTCACTCTGTTCTCTCCTACATAGATAGATGAATTTGGAACTCTATATCCAACATGGTTTGTAGTAGCTCTTTGAAATTTAACAAAATAAAGTAGTTCTATGTTTTGTCTCTATGGTTTGTTTCCTCTTCAAGTAGACCTAGGCACAGACTGTGGAAAAGCACTTTCATTGAGAGGGGTTGCCAATCTTCTAAGAAAATAACGAGTTTCTGAAATTCCAGCAAATATTTTCTAACCCAATCTTGATGATAATTTGTGGTAATGATCAGTACACAAATCCAACTTGACTCACCAAATTTTGTTCTTCTAGTTTGAAGCGATCGTTTACAGTAGCAGTTTATAATTTTAGGGTTCCCTCTGCTCTCTCCTATATAGATAGATGAGTTTAGAACTCTAAATCCAACATGGTTTGTAGTAGCTGTTTGAAACTTGACAAAAAAAAGTAGTTCTCAGTTTTGTCTCTATGATTTGTTTCCTCTTCAAGTAGCCCTAAGCAAAGAGTGTGGAAAAGCACATTCATTGAAAGGGTTGGCCAAGCTTCCAAGACATTACGAGTTTCCGAAATACCAGCAAATATTTTTTCATGCAATCTTGATGATACGTGGTGGTAATGACAAGTACACAAATCCCACATGGCTCAACAAATTTTGTTCCTCTAGGATGAAGTGTTCGTTTACAGTAGCAGTTTTTATTTTTAGGTTTCACTCTGTTCTCTCCTATATAGATAGATGAATTTGGAACTCAAATTCCAACAGGGATTGTAGTAGCTCTTTGAAACTTGACAAAATAAAGTAGTTCTCAGTTTTGTCTCTATGGTTTGTTTCCTCTTCAACTAGCCCTATGCACAGACTGTGTAAAGGCACTTTTATTGAGAGGGATTTCCAAGCTTCTAAGAAATAACGATTTTCCCAAATACCAGCAAATATTTATTCACCCAATCTTGATGATACTTGGTGGTAATGATCAGTACACAAATCCCACTTGGCTCACCAAATTGTGTTCTTCTAGGTTGAAGCATTCGTCTACAGTAGCAGTTTTTATATGTAGGTTTCACTCTGTTCTCTCTTATATAGATAGATGAATTTGGAACTCTAAATCCAACATGGGTTGTAGTAGCTTTTGAAACTTGACAACATAAAGGAGTTCTCAGGTTTTTCTCTATGGTTTATTTTTCTTCAAGTAGCCCTAGGCACAGACTGTGGAAAAGCACTTTCATTGAGAGGAGTTGCCTAGCTTCTAAGAATTAACGAGTTTCCGAAATACCAGCAAATATTTTTTCACCCAATCTTGATGATACTTGGTCGTAATGATCAGTACACAAATCCCACTTGGTTCACCAAATTTTGTTCTAGGTTGAAGCGTTCCTCTACAGTAGTAGTTTTTATATTTAGGTTTCCCTCTGGTCTCTCCTATATAGATAGATGAATTTGGAACTCTAAATCCAACATGGTTTAGTAGCTCTCTGAAACTGTTCAAAAAAATGTATTTCTCAGTTTTGTATCTATGTTTTGTTTTCTCCTCAAGTAGCCCTAAGCAGAGACTGTGGAAAAGCACTTTCATTGAGAGGGGTTGCCAAGCTTCCAAGAAATTACGAGTTTCCAAAATACAGGCAAATATTTTTTCACCCAATCTTGATGATACGTGGTGGTAATGACAAGTACACAAATCCCACATGGCTCACCAAATTTTGGTCTTCTAGGTTGAAGAGTTCGTTTTACAGTAGCAATTTTAATTTTTAGGTTTCACTCTGTTCTCTCTTATATAGATAGATGAATTTGGAACTCTAAATCAACATGGTTTGTAGTAGCTCTTTGAAACTTGACAAAAAAATAGTTCTCAGTTTTGTCCCTATGGATTGTTTGTTCTTCAAGTAGCCCTAAACAGGGACTGTGGAAAAGCACTTTCATTGAAAGGGGTTGCCAAGCTTCCAAGAAATAATGAGTTTCCGAAATACCAGAAAACATTTTTATACCCAATCTTGATGACTCGTGGTCGTAATGATCGGTACACAAATCCCACTTGACTCCCCAATTTTTGTTCTTCTAGTTTGAAGCGTTCGTTTACAGTAGCAGTTTTTATTTTTAGGTTTCACTTTGTTCTCTCCTATATAGAAAGATGAATTTAGGACTCTAAATCCAAAATGGTTTGTAGTAGCTCTTTGAAACTTGACAAAATAAAGGAGTTCCCAGTTTTGTCTCTATGGTTTGTTTTCTTTTCATGTAGTTCTAGGCACAGACTGTGTAAAAGCACTTTCATTGAGAGGGGTTGCCAAGAGTCTAAGAAATAACGACTTTCCGAAATACAAGCAAATATTATTTCACCCAATCTTGATGATACTTGGGGGTAATGATCAGTACACAAATCCCACTTGGCTCAATAAATTTTGTTCTTCTAGGTTGAAGCGTTCGTCTACAGTAGCAGTTTCTATATTTAGGTTTCCCTCTGTACTCTCCTATATAGATAGATGAACTTGGAACTCTAAATCCAACATGTTTGTAGTAGCTCTTTGAAACTTAACAAAATTAAGGAGTTCTCAGTTTTGTCTCTATGGTTTTTTTCCTCTTCAAGTAGCCCTAGGCACAGACTGTGGATAGCACTTTCATTGATAGGGGTTGCCAAGCTTCTAATAAATTACGAGTTTCCGAAATACCAAAAAATATTTTTTCACCCAATCTTTATGATACCTGTTGGTAATGACAAGTACACAAATCCCACGTGGCTCACCAAATTGTGTTCTTCTAGTTTGAAGCGTTCGTTTACAGTAGCAGTTTATAGTTTTAGGTTTCCCTCTGTTCTCTCCTATATAGATAGATGAATTTGGAACTCTAAATCCAGCATGGTTTGTAGTAGCTCTTTGAAACTTGACAAAATAAAGGAGTTCTCAGTTTTGTCTCTATGATTTGTTTCCTCTTCAAGTAGCCCTAAGCAGAGACTGTGGAAAAGAACTTTCCTTGAAAGGGGTTGCCAAGCTTCCAAGAAATTACGAGTTTCCGAAATACCAGCAAATATTTTTTCACCCAATCTTGATGATACCTGGTGATAATGATCAGTACACAATGCCACTTGGCTCACCAAACTTTGTTCTTCTAGCTTGAAGCGTTCATCTACAGTAGCAGTTTTTATATTTAGGTTTCACTCTGTTCTCTCCTATATAGATAGATGAATTTGGAACTCTAAATCCAATATGGTTTGTAGTAGCTCTTGGAACCTTGACAAAAAAATAGTTCTCAGTTTTGTCCCTATGGCTTCTTTCCTCTTCAAGTAGCCCTAAGCAGAGACTGTGGAAAAGCACTTTCATTGAAAGGGGTTGCCAAGCTTCCAAAAATTACGAGTTTCTGAAATACCAGCAAATATTTTTTCACCCAATCTTGATGATACGTGGTGGTAATGACAAGTACACAAATCCCACTTGGCTCACCAAATTTTGTTCTTCTAGGTTGAAGCGTTCCTTTAGAGTAGCAGTTTCTATTTTTAGGTTTCACTCTGTTTTCTCCCATATCGATAGAAGAATTTGGAAGTCTAAATCCAACATGGTTTGTTGTAGCTCTTCGAAACTTGACAAAATAAATGAGTTCTCAGTTTTTTCTCTATGGTTTGTTTCCTCCTCAAGAAGCCCTAGGCACACACTGTGGAAAAGCACTTAAATTGAAATGGGTTCCCAATATTCCAAGAAATATCGATTCTCTGAAATAATAGCAAATATTTTTTCACCAATCTTTATGATAAGTGGTGGTAATGACAAGTACACAAATCACACTTTGCTCACCAAATTTTGTTCTTCTAGGTTGAAGCGTTCGTCTACAGTAGCAGTTTTTATATTTAGATTTCCCTCTGTTCTCTCCTATATAGATAGATGAATTTGGGACTCTAAATCCAACATGGTTTTTAGTCGCTCTTTAAAACTTGACAAAAAAAGTAATTCTCAGTTTTGTCCACTATGGTTTGTTTCCTGTTCAAGTAGCCATAGGCACAGACTGTGGAAAAGCACTATCTTGAGAGGGGTTGCCAAGCTTTTAAGAAATAACGAGTTTCCGAAATACCAGCAAATATTTTTTCACCCAATCTTGATGATACTTGGTGGTTATGACAAGTACACGAATCCCACTTGGCTCACCAATTTTTGTTCTTCTAGTTTGAAGCGTTCGTTTACAGTAGCAGTTTTTATTTTTAGGTTTCACTTTGTTCTCTCCTATATAGATAGATGAATTTGGGACTCTAAATCCAACATGGTTTGTAGTAGCTCTTTGAAACTTGACAAAATAAAGGAGTTCCCAGTTTTGTCTCTATGGTTTGTTTCCTCTTCAAGTAGTTCTAGGCACAGACTGTGTAAAAGCCCTTTCATTGAGAGGGGTGGCCAAGCATCCAAGAAATTACGAGTTTCCGAAATACCAGCAAATATTTGTCACCCAATCTTGATGATAGATGTAGGTAATGACAAGTACACAAATCCCACTTGGCTCACCAAATTTTGTTCTTCTAGGTTGAAGCGATCGTCTACAGTAGCAGTTTATATATTTAGGATTCCCTCTGTTCTCTCCTATATAGATAGATGAACTTGGAACTCTAAATCCAACATGGTCAGTAGTAGCTCTTTGAAACTTCACAAAAAAAAGTAGTTCTCAGTTTTTTCTCTATAATTTGTTTAGTCTTCATGTAGCCCTAGGCACAGACTGTGTAAAAGCACTTTCATTGAGAGGGGTTGTCAAGCATCCAAGAAATTATGAGTTTCCGAAATGCCAGAAAATATTATTTCACCCAATCTTGATGATACCTGTTTGTAATGACAAGTACACAAATCCCACTTGGCTCACCAAATTGTGTTCTTCTAGTTTGAATCAGTAGCAGTTTATATTTTTAGGTTTCCCTCTGGTCTCTCCTATATAGATAGATGAATTTGGAACTCTAAATCCAACATGGTTTGTAGTAGCTCTTTGAAACATGACAAAATAAAGGAGTTCTCAGTTTTGTCTCTATGGTTTGTTTACTCTTCAATTAGCCCTAGGCACAGACTGTGTAAAAGCACTTTCATTGAGAGGGGTTGCCACGCTTCCAAAAATAACGAGTTTCTGAAATACCAGCAAATATTTTTTCACACAATCTTGATGATACTTGGTGGTAATGATGGGTACACAATTCCCAAATGGCTCACGAAATTTTGTTCTTTTAGTTTGAAGCATTCGTTAACAGTAGCAGTTTATATTTTTAGATTTCCCTCTGTTCTCTAATATATAGATAGATGAATTTGGAACTCTAAATCCAACATGGTTTGTAGTAGCTCTTTGAAACTTGACAAAATAAAGGAGTTCTCAGTTTTGTCTCTATGATTTGTTTCCTCTTCAAGTAGCCCTAAGCAGAGACTGTGGAAAAGCACTTTCCTTGAAAGGGGTTACAAGATTCCAAGAAATTACGAGTTTCCGAAATACCAGCAAATATTTTTTCACCCAATGTTGATGATACGTGGTGATAATGATCAGTACACAAAACCACTTGGCTCACCAAACTTTGTTCTTCTAGGTTGAAGCGTTCGTCTACAGTAGCAGTTTTTATATTTAGGTTTCACTCTGTTCTCTCCTATATAGATAGAAGAATTTGGAACTCTAAATCCAACATGGTTTGTAGTAGCTCTTTGAAACTTGACAAAATTAGTTCTCAGTTTTGTCCCTATGGCTTCTTTCCTCTTCCAGTAGCCCGAAGCAGAGACTGTGGAAAAGCACTTTCATTGAAAGGGTTTGCCAAGCTTCCAATAATTACGAGTTTCCGAAATACCAGCAAATATTTTTGCACCCAATCTTGATGATACGTGGTGGTAATGACAAGTACACAAATCCCACTTGGCTCACCAAATTTTGTTCTTCTAGGTTGAAGCGTTCGTCTACAGTAGCAGTTTTTAATATGTAGGTTTCACTCTGTTCTCACTTATATAGATAGATGAATTTGGAACTCTAAATCAACATGGTTTGTAGTAGCTCTTTGAAACTTGACAAAAAAAATAGTTCTCAGTTTTGTCCCTATGGTTTGTTTCTTCTTCAAGTAGCCCTAAACAGAGACTGTGGAAAAGCACTTTAATTGAAAAGGTTTGCCAGGCTTCCAAGAAATAACGAGTTTCCGAAATACCAGCAAACATTTTTATACCCAATCTTGATGATACGTGGTCGCAATGATCGGTACACAAATCCCACTTGACTCCCCAATTTTTGTTCTTCTAGTTTGAAGCGTTAGTTTAGAGTAGCAGTTTTTATTTTTAGGTTTCACTTTGTTCTCTCTTATATAGATAGATGAATTTGGGACTCTAAATCCAACATAGTTTCTAGTAGCTCTTTGAAACTTGACAAAATAAAGGAGTTCTCAGTTTTGTCTCTATAGACTGTTTCCTCTTCAAGTAGTTCTAGGCACAGACTGTGTAAAAGCAATTTCATTGAGAGGGGTTGCCAGGCGTCTAAGAAATAACGACTTTCCGAAATACCAGCAAATATTTTTTCACCCAATCTTGATGATACTTGGTGGTAATGATCAGTACACAAATCCCACTTGGCTCACCAAATTTTGTTCTTCTAGGTTGAAGCGTTGGTCTACAGTAGCAGTTAATATATTTAGGTTTCCCTCTGCTCTCCTATATAGATAGATGAACTTGGAACTCTAAATCCAACATAGTCAGTAGTAGCTGTTTGAAACTTCACAAAAAAAAGTAGTTCTCAGTGTTATCTCTATGATTTGTTTCCTCTTCATGTAGCCCTAGGCACAGACTGTGTAAAAGCACTTTCATTGAGAGGGGTTGCCAAGCATCCAAGAAATTACGAGTTTCCGAAATACCAGCAAATATTTTTTCACCCAATCTTGATGATACCTGTTTGTAATGACAAGTACACAAATCCCACTTGGCTCACCAAATTGTGTTCTTCTAGTTTGAAGCAGTAGCAGTTTATATTTTTAGGTTTCACACTGGTCCCTCCAATATAGATAGATGAATTTGGAACTCTAAATCCAACATGGTTTGTAGTAGCTCTTTGAAACTTGACAAAATAAAGGAGTTCTCAGTTTTGTCTCTATGGTTTGTTTCCTCTTCAAGTAGCCCGAGGCACAGACTGTGGATAGCACTTTCATTGAGAGAGGTTGCCAAGCTTCTAAGAAATAACGAGTTTCCGAAATACCAGCAAATATTTTTTCACCCAATCTTGATGATACTTGGTGATAATGATCAGTACACAAATCCCACTTGGCTCACCAAATTTTGTTCTTCTAGGTTGAAGCGTTCGTCTACAGTAGCAGTTTTGATATTTAGGTTTCCCTCTTTTCTCTCCTGTATAGATAGATGAACATGGAACTCTAAATCCAACATGGTTAGTTGTAGCTCTTTGATACTTCACAAAAAAAGTAGTTCTCAGTTTTTTCTCCATGATTTGTTTCCTCTTCATGTAGCCCTAATCAGAGACTGTGGAAAAGCACTTTCATTAAAAGGGGTTGCCAAGCATCCATGAAATTACGAGTTTCCGAAATACCAGAAAATATTTTTTCACCCAAACATTATGATACCTGTTGGTAATGACAAGTACACACATCTCACGTGGCTCACCAAATTTTGTTCTTCTAGTTTGAAGCGTTCGTTTACAGTAGCAGTTTATATTTTTAGGTTTCCCTCTGTTCTCTCCTATAGAGATAGATGAATTTGGAACTCTAAATCCAACATGGTTTGTAGTAGCTCTTTGAAACTTGACAAAATAAAAGAGTTCTCAGTTTTGTCTCAATGATTTGTTTTTTCTTCAAGTAACCCTAGGCCCAGACTGTGTAAAAGCCCTTTCATTGAGAGGGGTTGTCAATCATCCAAGAAATTACGAGTTTCCGAAGTACCAGAATATATTTTTTCACCCAATCTTGATGATACCTGTTGGTAATGACAAGTACACAAATCCCACGTGGCTCACCAAATTGTGTTCTTCTAGTTTGAAGCGTTCGTTTACAGTAGCAGTTTATATTTTTAGGTTTCCCTCTGTTCTCTCCTATATAGATAGATGAATTTGGAACTCTAAATCCAACATGGTTTGTAGTAGCTCTTTGAAACGTGACAAAATAAAGGAGTTCTCAGTTTTGTCACTATGATTTGTTTCCTCTTCAAGTAGCCCTAAGCAGAGACTGTGGAAAAGCACTTTCATTGAAAGGGGTTGCCAAGCTTATAAAAAATTACGAGTTTCCGAAATACCAGCAAATATTTTTGCACCCAATCTTGATGATACGTGGTGGTAATGACAAGTACACAAATCCCACTTGGCTCACCAAATTTTGTTTTTCTAGGTTGAAGCGTTCCGTTACAGTAGGAGTTTTTATTTTTAGGTTTCACTCTGTTTTCTCCTATATAGATAGATGAATTTGGAAGTCTAAATCCAACATGGTTTGTAGTAGCTCTTTGAAACTTGACAAAATAAATGAGTTCTCAGTTTTGTCTCTATTGTTTGTTTCCTCTTCACGAAGCCCTAGGCACACACTGTGGAAAAGCACTTAAATTGAAAAGAATTCCCAAGATTCCAAGACATATCGGTTTTCCAAAATACCCGCAAATATTTTTTCACCCAATCTTGATGATACGTTGAGGTAATGACAAGTACACAAATCCCACTTGGCTCACCAAATTTTGTTCTTCTAGGTTGAAGCATTCGTCTACAGTAGCAGTTTTTATATTTAGGTTTCCCTCTGTTCTCTCCTATATAGATAGATGAACTTGGAACTCTAAATCCAACATGGTCAGTAGTAGCTCTTTGAAACTTCATAAAAAAAGTAGTTTTCAGTTTTTTCTCTATGATTTGTTTCCTCTTCATGTAGCCCTATGCAGAGACTGTGGAAAAGCACTTTCATTGAAAGGGGTTGCCAAGCATCCAAGAAATTACGAGTTTCCGAAATACCATCAAATATTTTTTCACCAAATCTTGATGATACCTGTTTGTAATGACAAGTACACAAATCCCACTTAGCTCTCCAAATTGTGTTCTTCTAGTTTGAAGCGTTCGTTTACAGTAGCAGTTTATATTTTTAGGTTTCGATCTGGTCACTCCTATATAGATAGATGAATTTGGAACTCTAAATCCAACATGGTTTGTAGTAGCTCTTTGAAACTTGACAAAATAAAGGAGTTCTCAGTTTTGTCTCTATGGTTTGTTTCCTCTTCAAGTAGCCCTCTGCACAGACTGTGGAAAAGCACTTTAATTGCGAGGGGTTGCCAAGCTTCTAAGAAATAACGAGTTTCTGAAATACCAGCCAATATTTTTTGACCCAATCTTGATGATACTTGTTGGTGGTGATCAGTACACAAAACCCACTTGCTCACCAAATTTTGTTTTTCTAGTTTGAAGAGTTTGTTTACAGTAGCAGTTTATATTTTTAGGTTTCCCTCTGTTCTCTCCTATATAGATAGAAGAATTTGGAACCCTTAATCCAACATGGTTTGTAGTAGCTCTTTAAAACTTGACAAAAAAAAGTAATTCTCAGTTTTGTCTCTATGGTTTGTTTCTTCTTCAAGTAGCCCTAGGCACAGACTGTGTAAAAGCACTTTCGTTGAGAGGGGTTGCCAAGCTTCTAAGAAATAACGAGTTTCCGAAATACCAGCAAATGTTTTTTCACCCAATCTTGATGATATTTGGTGGTAATGATCAGTACACAAATTTCACTTGGCTCACCAAATTATGTTCTTCTAGCTTGAAGCGTTCATTTAAGAAGCAGTTTATATTTTTAGATTTCCCTCTGTTCTCTCCTATATAGATAGATGAATTTGGAACTCTAAATCCAACATGGTTTGTAGTAGCTCTTTCCAACTTCACAAAAAAATTAGTTCTCATTTTTTTCTCAATGATTTCTTTCCTCTTCTTGTAGTCCTAAGCAGAGACTGTGGAAAACCACTTTCATTGAAAGGGGTTGCCAAGCATCCAAGAAATTACGAGTTTCCGAAATACCAGCAAATATTTTTTCACCCAATCTTGATGATACCTGTTGGTAATGACAAGTACACAAATCCCACGTCGCTCACAAAATTGTGTTCTTCTAGTTTGAAGCGTTCATTTACAGTAGCAGTTTATATTTTTAGGTTTCCCTCTGTTCCATCCTATATAGATAGATGAATTTGGAACTCTAAATCCAACATGGTTTGTAGTAGCTCTTTGAAACTTGACAAAAAATGGGAGTACTCAGTTTTGTCTCAATGGTTTGTTTCCTCTTCATGCAGTCATAGTCACAGACTGTGGAAAAGCACTTTCATTGAGAGTGGTTGCAAACCTTCTAAGAAATAACGAGTTTCCGAAATACCAGCAAATATTTTTCACCCAACTTCATGATACTTGGTGGTAATGATCAGTACACAAAATCCTCCTTGGCTCACCAAATTTTGTTCTTCTACGTTGAAGCGTTCATCTACAGTAGCATTTTTTATTTTTAGGTTTCACTCTGTTTTCTCCTATATAGATAGATGAATTTGGAAGTCTAAATCCAACATGGTTTGTCGTAGATCTTTGAAACTTGAAAAAATAAATGAGTTCTCAGTTTTGTCTCTATTGTTTGTTTCCTCTTCAAGTAGCCCTAGGCACAGACTGGGGAAAAGCACTTTCATTTAGAGGGGTTGCCAAGCTTCCAAGTAATAACGAGTTTCCGAAAAAACAGCAAATATTTTTTCACCCAATCTTCATGATAATTGGTGGTAATGATCAGTACACAAATCCCACTTGGCTCACCAAATTGTGTTTCTCTAGGTTGTAGCGTTCGTCTACAGTAGCAGTTTTTATATTTAGGTTTCCCTCTGTTCTCTCCTATATAGATAGATGAATTTGGAACTCTAAATCCAACATGGTTTGTAGTAGCTCTTTTAAACTTGACCAAAAAAAGTAGTTCTCAGTTTTTTCTCTATGATTTGTTTTCTCTTCATGTAGCCCTAAGCAGAGACTGTGGAAAACAACTTTCATTGAAAGGGGTTGCCAAGCATCCAAGAAATTACGAGTTTCCGAAATACCAGCAAATATTTTTTCACCCAATCTTGATGATACCTGTTTGTAATGACAAGTACACAAATCCCACTTGGCTCACCAAATTGTGTTCTTCTAGTTTGAAGCGTTCGTTTACAGTAGCAGTTTATATTTTTAGGTTTCGATCTGGTCACTCCTATATAGATAGATGAATTTGGAACTCTAAATCCAACATGGTTTGTAGTAGCTCTTTGAAACTGACAAAATAAATGAGTTCTCAGTTTTGTCTCTATGGTTTGTTTCCTCTTCAAGTAGCCCTAGGCCCAGACTGGAGAAAAGCACTTTCATTAAGAGGGGTTGCCAAGCTTCCAAGAAATAACGAGTTTCCGAAAAACCAGCAAATATTTTTTCACCCAATCTTGATGATACGTGGTGGGAATGATCAGTACACAAATCCCACTTGGCTCACCAAATTGTGTTCCTCTAGGTTGAAGCGATCGTCTACAGTAGCAGTTTTTATATTTATGTTTCCCTCTGTTCTCTGCTATATAAATAGATGAATTTGGAACTATAAATCCAACATGATTTGTAGTAGCTCTTTGAAACTTGACAAAAAAAATAGTTTTCAGTTTTGTCCCTATGTTTTGTTTCTTCTTCAAGTAGCCCTAAGCAAAGACTGTGTAAAAGCACTTTCATTGAGAGGGGTTGCCAAGCTTCCAAGAAATAACGAGTTTCCGAAATACCAGCAAATATTTTCTCACCCAATCTTGATGATACTTGGTGGTAATGATCTGTACACAAATCCCACTTGGCTCATCAAATTTTGTTTTTCTAGGTTGAAGCGTTCGTCTACATTAGCAGTTTTTATATTTAGGTTTCCCTCCGTTCTCTACTATGTAGATAGATGAATTTGGAACTCTAAATCCAACATGGTTAGTAGTAGCTCTTTGAAACTTCACAACAAAAAGTAGTTCTCAGTTTTTTCTGTATGATTTATTTCCTCTTCATGTAGCCCTAAGCAGAGACTGTGGAAAAGCAGTTTCATTGAAAGGGGTTTCCAAACTTCCAAGAAATTACGAGTTTCCGAAATACCAGCAAATGTTTCTTCACCCAATCTTGATGATACGTGGTGGTAATGACAAGTACACTAATCCCACTTGGCTCACCAAATTTGTTTTTCTAGTTTGAACAGTTTGTTTACAGTAGCAGTTTATATTTTTAGGTTTCCCTCTGTTCTCTCCTATATAGATAGATGAATTTGGAACTCTAAATCCAACATGGTTTGTAGTAGCTCTTTGAAACTTCACCAAATTAAGGAGTTCTCAGTTTTGTCACTATGGTTTGTTTCCTCTTCAAGTAGCCCTAGGCACAGGCTGTGGAAAAGCACTTTCATTGAGAGGGGTTGCCAAGTTTCTAAGAAATAACGAGTTTACAAAATACCAGCAAATATTTTTTCACCCAATCTTGATGATACAAGGTGTTAATGACAAGTACAAAAATCACACTTGGCTCACCAAATTATGTTCTTCCAGGTTGAAGCGTTCGTCTACAGTAGCAGTTTTTATATTTAGGTTTCACTCTGTTCTCTCCTATATAGATAGATGAATTTGGAACTCTAAATGCAACATGGTTTTTAGTAGCTCTTTGAAACTTGACAAAATAAAGTAGTTCTCAGATTTGTCTCTATGGTTTGTTTCCTCTTCAAGTAGCTCTAGGCACAGACTGAGGAAAAGCATTTTCATTGAAAGTTGTTGCCAAGCTTCAAAGAAATAACGAGTTTCCGAAATACCAGCAAATATTTTTTCACCCAATCTTGATGATACTTGGAGATCATGATGGGTACACAAATCCCAAATGGCTCACCGAATTTTGTTCTTCTAGTTTGAAGCGCTCGTTTACAGTACCAGTTTATATTTTTAGGTTTCCCTCTGTTCTCTCCTATATAAATAGATGAATTTGGAATGCTAAATCCAACATGGTTAGTAGTGTCTCTTTGAAACTTCACAAAATAAAGGAGTTCTCAGTTTTGTCTCTATGGTTTGTTTCCTCTTCAAGTAGCCCTAGGCACAGACTGTTGAAAAGCACTTTCATTGAGAGGGGTTGCCAAGCATCTAAGAAATAACGAGTTTCCAAAATACCAGCAAATATTTTTTCACCCAATATTGATGATACTTGGTGGTAATGATCAGTACACAAATCACACTTGGCTCACCAGATTTTTTCTTCTAGGTTGAAGCGTTCCTCTACAATAGCAGTTTTTATATTTAGGTTTCCCTCTTTTCTCTCCTATATACATAGATGAACTTGGAACTCTAAATCCAACATGGTTATTAGTAGCTCTTTGAAACTTCACAAAAAAAAGTAGTTCTCAGTTTTTTCTCTATGATTTGTTTCTTCTTCATGTAGCCCTAAGCTGAGACTGTGGATAAGCACTTTCATTGAAAGGGGTTGCCAAGCATCAAAGAAATTACGATTTTCTGAAATACCAGCAAATATTTTTTCACCCAGTCTTCATGATACATGGTGTTAATGACATGTACACAAATCCCACTTGGCTCATCAAATTGTGTTCTTCTAGGTTGAAGCATTCGATTACAGTAGCAGTTCATATTTTTAGGATTCCCTCTGTTCTCTCCTGTATAGATAGATGACTTTGGAACTCTAAATCCAACATGGTTTTTAGTAGATCTTTGAAACTTCACAAAATAAAGGAGTTCTCAGTTTTGTCTCTATGGTTTGTTTCCTCCTCAAGTAGCCGTAGGCAAAGTCTTTGGAATAGCACATTCATTGAGAGGGGTTGCCAAGCTTCTAAGAATTAACGAGTTTCCGAAATACCAGCAAATATTTTTTTACCCAATCTTGATGATACTTGGTGGTAATGATCAGTACACAATTCCCACTTGGCTCACCAAATTTTGTTCTTCTAGAATGAAGCATTCGTCTACAGTAGCAGTTATTATATTTAGGTTTCCCTCTGTTTTCTCCTATATAGATAGATGAATTTGAAACTCTAAATCCAACATGGTTTGTAGTAGCTCTTTGAAACTTGACCAAAAATTAGTTCTTAGTTTTGTCTCTATTATTTGTTTCCTGTTCAAGTACCCCTAAGCAGAGACAGTGGAAAAGCACTTTCATTGAAAGGAGTTGCCAAGCTTCGAAGAAATTACGAGTTTCCGAAATACCAGCAAATATTTTTTCACGCAATCTTGATGATACGTGGTGGTAATGCCAAATACACAAATCCCACTTGGCTCACCAAATTTTCTTCTTATAGGTTGAAGCGTTCTTCTACAGTAGCAGTTTTATTTTTAGGTTTCACTCTCTTCTCTCCTATATAGAGAGATGAATTTGGAACTCTAAATCCAACATGGTTTGTAGTAGCTCTTTGAAACTTGACAAAAAAAAAGGAGTTCTCAGTTTTGTCTCTATGGTTTGTTTCCTCTTCAAGTAGCCCTAAGTAGAGACTGTGGAAAAGCACTTTCATTGAAAGTGGTTGCCAAGCTTCAGAGAAATTAGGAGTTTCCGATATACCAGCAAATATTTTTTTCTCCCAATCTTGATGATACATGGTGATAATGATCAGTACACAAATCCCACTTCGCTCACCAAATTTTGTTCTTCTATGTTGAAGCGTTCGTTTACAGCAGCTGTTTTTATTTCTAGGTTTCACATTGTTCCCTCCTATATAGATAGATGAGTTTGGAACACTAAATCCAACATGGTTTGTATTAGCACTTAGAAACTTGACAAAATAAAGTAGTTCTCAGTTTTGTCTCTATGGTTTGTTTCCTCTTCAAGTAGCCCTAGGCACAGACTGTGTAAAAGCACTTTAATTGAGAGGGGTTGCCAAGCTTCTAAGAAATAACGAGTTTCCGAAATACCAGCAAATATTTTTTCACCCAATCTTGATGATACTTGGTGGTTATGATCAGTACACAATTCCCACTTGGCTCACCAAATTTTGTTCTTCTAGGTTGAAGCGTTCGTCTACAGTAGCATTTTTTATATTTAGGTTTTCCTCTGTTCTCTCCTATATAGATAGATGAATTTGGAACTCTAAATCCAACATGGTTTGTAGTAGCTCTTTGATACTTGACAAAAAAAATAGTTCTAAGTTTTGTCGCTATGGTTTGTTTCCTCTTTAAGTAGCCCTAAGCAGAGACTGTGGAAAAGCACTTTCATTGAAAGGGCTTGCCAAGCTTCCAAGAAATTACGAGTTTCCGAAATATCAGCAAATATTTTTTCACCCAATCTTGATGATACGTGGTGGTAATGACAAGTACACAAATTCCACTTGGCTCACCAAAATTTGTTCTTCTACTTTGAAGCATTCGTTTACGGTAGCAGTTTATATTTTTAAGTTTCTCTCTGTTCTCTCCTATATAGATAGATGAATTTGGAACTCTAAATCCAACATGGTTTGTAGTAGCTCTTTGAAACTTGACATATAAATGAATTCTCAGTTTTGTCTATATGGTTTGTTTCCTCTTCAAGTAGCCCTATTCACAGACTGTGGAAAAGCACTTTCATTGAGAGGGGTTTCAAAGCTTCTAAGAAATAACGAGTTTCCGAAATACCAGGAAATATATTTTCACCCAATCTTGATGATATGTGGTGGTAATGATCAGTACACAAATCCCACTTGGCTCACCAAATTGTGTTCTTCTAGGTTGAAGCGTTTGTCTGCGGTAGCAGTTTTTATTTGTAGGTTTCACTCTGTTCTCTCTTATATAGATAGATGAATTTGGAACCCTAAAACTAACAAGGTTTGTAGTAGCTCCTTGAAACTTGACAAAAAAAGTACTTCTCAGTTTTGTCTCTATTGTTTGTTTCCTCTTCAAGTAGCCCTAGGCACAGACTGTGGAAAAGCACTTTCATTGAAAGGGGTTTCCAAGATGCCAAGAAATTACGAGTTTCCGAAATACCAGCAAATATTTTTTCACCCAATCTTGATGATACTTGGTGGTAATGATCAGTACACAAATCACACTTGGCTCACCAAATTTTGTTCTTATTGGTTGAAGTGTTCGTCTACAATAGCAATTTTTATATTTAGGTTTCCCTCTGTTCTCTCCTATATAGAGAGATGAATTTGGAACTCTAAATCCAACAGGGTTTGTAGTAGCTCTTTGAAACTTGACAAAACAAAGTAGTTCTCAGTTTTTTCTCTATGGTTTGTTCCTCTTCAAGTAGCCCTATGCAGAGTCTTGGAAAAGCACTTTCATTGAAAGGGGTTTCCACGTTTCCAAGAAATTACGAGTTTCCGAAATACCAGCAAATATTTTTTCACCCAATCTTGATGATAGGTGGTGGTAATTACAAGTACTTAAATCCCAATTGGCTCACCAAATTGTGTTTTTCTAGGTTGAAGCGTTCGTCTACAGTAGCAGTTTTTATATTTAGGTTTCACTCTGTTCTCTCTTATATAGATAGATGGATTTGGAACTCTAAATCCAACATTTTTGTAGTAGCTCTTTGAAACTTGAGAAATTAAAGGACTTCTCAGTTTTGTCTCTATGGTTTGTTTCCTCTTCAGGCAGCGCTATTCAAAGACTGTTGAAAAGCACTTTCATTTAGGAAGTTGCCAAACTTCTAAGAAATAACGAGTTTCCGAAATACCAGCAAATATTTTTTCACCCAATCTTGATGATACTTGGTGGTAATTATCAGTACACAAATCCCACTTGCCTCACAAATTTTGTTCTTCTAGGTTGAAGCGTTCGTCTACAGTAGCAGTTTTTATATGTAGGTTTCACTCTGTTCTCTCTTATATAGATAGATGAATATGGAACTCTAAATCCAAATGTTTTGTAGTAGCTCTTTGAAACTTGACAAAATAAAGTAGTTCTCAGTTTTGCCTCTATGTTTTGTTTAATCTTTAAGTATCCCTAGGCACAGACTGTGGAAAAGCACTTTCATTGAAAGGGGTTTCCAAGATTCCAAGAAATTACGAGTTTCCGAAATACCAGCAAATATTTTTTCAAGCAATCTTGATGATACTTGGTGGTAATGATCAGTACACAAATCACACTTGGCTCACCAAATTTTGTTCTTATTGGTTGAAGTGTTCGTCTACAATAGCAATTTTTATATTTAGGTTTCCCTCTGTTCTCTCCTATATAGAGAGATGAATTTGGAACTCTAAATCCAACAGGGTTTGTAGTAGCTCTTTGAAACTTGACAAAACAAAGTAGTTCTCAGTTTTTTCTCTATGGTTTGTTCCTCTTCAAGTAGCCCTATGCAGAGTCTTGGAAAAGCACTTTCATTGAAAGGGGTTTCCAAGTTTCCAAGAAATTACGAGTTTCCGAAATACCAGCAAATATTTTTTCACCCAATCTTGATGATAGGTGGTGGTAATTACAAGTACTTAAATCCCAATTGGCTCACCAAATTGTGTTTTTCTAGGTTGAAGCGTTCGTCTACAGTAGCAGTTTTTATATTTAGGTTTCACTCTGTTCTCTCTTATATAGATAGATGGATTTGGAACTCTAAATCCAACATTTTTGTAGTAGCTCTTTGAAACTTGAGAAATTAAAGGACTTCTCAGTTTTGTCTCTATGGTTTGTTTCCTCTTCAGGCAGCGCTATTCAAAGACTGTTGAAAAGCACTTTCATTTAGGAAGTTGACAAACTTCTAAGAAATAACGAGTTTCCGAAATACCAGCAAATATTTTTTCACCCAATCTTGATGATACTTGGTGGTAATTATCAGTACACAAATCCCACTTGCCTCACAAATTTTGTTCTTCTAGGTTGAAGCGTTCGTCTACAGTAGCAGTTTTTATATGTAGGTTTCACTCTGTTCTCTCTTATATAGATAGATGAATATGGAACTCTAAATCCAAATGTTTTGTAGTAGCTCTTTGAAACTTGACAAAATAAAGTAGTTCTCAGTTTGCCTCTATGTTTTGTTTAATCTTTAAGTGTCCCTAGGCACAGACTGTGAAAAGCACTTTCATTGAAAGGGGTTTCCAAGATTCCAAGAAATTACGAGTTTTCGAAATACCAGCAAATATTTTTTCAAGCAATCTTGATGATACTTGGTGGTAATGATCAGTACACAAATCACACTTGGCTCACCAAATTTTGTTCTTATTGGTTGAAGTGTTCGTCTACAATAGCAATTTTTATATTTTAGGTTTCCCTCTGTTCTCTCCTATATAGAGAGATGAATTTGGAACTCTAAATCCAACAGGGTTTGTAGTAGCTCTTTGAAACTTGACAAAACAAAGTAGTTCTCAGTTTTTTCTCTATGGTTTGTTCCTCTTCAAGTAGCCCTATGCAGAGTCTTGGAAAAGCACTTTCATTGAAAGGGGTTTCCAAGTTTCCAAGAAATTACGAGTTTCCGAAATACCAGCAAATATTTTTTTCACCCAATCTTGATGATAGGTGGTGGTAATTACAAGTACTTAAATCCCAATTGGCTCACCAAATTGTGTTTTTCTAGGTTGAAGCGTTCGTCTACAGTAGCAGTTTTTATATTTAGGTTTCACTCTGTTCTCTCTTATATAGATAGATGGATTTGGAACTCTAAATCCAACATTTTTGTAGTAGCTCTTTGAAACTTGAGAAATTAAAGGACTTCTCAGTTTTGTCTCTATGGTTTGTTTCCTCTTCAGGCAGCGCTATTCAAAGACTGTTGAAAAGCACTTTCATTTAGGAAGTTGACAAACTTCTAAGAAATAACGAGTTTCCGAAATACCAGCAAATATTTTTTCACCCAATCTTGATGATACTTGGTGGTAATTATCAGTACACAAATCCCACTTGCCTCACAAATTTTGTTCTTCTAGGTTGAAGCGTTCGTCTACAGTAGCAGTTTTTATATGTAGGTTTCACTCTGTTCTCTCTTATATAGATAGATGAATATGGAACTCTAAATCCAAATGTTTTGTAGTAGCTCTTTGAAACTTGACAAAATAAAGTAGTTCTCAGTTTTGCCTCTATGTTTTGTTTAATCTTTAAGTGTCCCTAGGCACAGACTGTGAAAAGCACTTTCATTGAAAGGGGTTTCCAAGATTCCAAGAAATTACGAGTTTTCGAAATACCAGCAAATATTTTTTCAAGCAATCTTGATGATACTTGGTGGTAATGATCAGTACACAAATCACACTTGGCTCACCAAATTTTGTTCTTATTGGTTGAAGTGTTCGTCTACAATAGCAATTTTTATATTTAGGTTTCCCTCTGTTCTCTCCTATATAAAGAGATGAATTTGGAACTCTAAATCCAACAGGGTTTGTAGTAGCTCTTTGAAACTTGACAAAACAAAGTAGTTCTCAGTTTTTTCTCTATGGTTTGTTCCTCTTCAAGTAGCCCTATGCAGAGTCTTGGAAAAGCACTTTCATTGAAAGGGGTTTCCACGTTTCCAAGAAATTACGAGTTTCCGAAATACCAGCAAATATTTTTTCACCCAATCTTGATGATAGGTGGTGGTAATTACAAGTACTTAAATCCCAATTGGCTCACCAAATTGTGTTTTTCTAGGTTGAAGCGTTCGTCTACAGTAGCAGTTTTTATATTTAGGTTTCACTCTGTTCTCTCTTATATAGATAGATGGATTTGGAACTCTAAATCCAACATTTTTGTAGTAGCTCTTTGAAACTTGAGAAAATTAAAGGACTTCTCAGTTTTGTCTCTATGGTTTGTTTCCTCTTCAAGCAGCGCTATTCACAGACTGTTGAAAAGCACTTTCATTTAGGAAGTTGCCAAACTTCTAAGGAAATAACGAGTTTCCGAAATACCAGCAAATATTTTTTCACCCAATCTTAATGATACTTGGTGGTAATTATCAGTACACAAATCCCACTTGGCTCACAAATTTTGTTCTTCTAGGTTGAAGCGTTCGTCTACAGTAGCAGTTTTTATATTTAGGTTTCACTCTGTTCTCTCCTATATAGATAGATGAATTTGGAACTCTAAATCCAACATGGTTTGTAGTAGCTCTTTGAAACATGACATAATAAATGAGTTCTCAGTTTTTTCTCTATGGTTTGTTTCCTCTTCAAGTAGCCCTATTCACAGACTGTGGAAAAGCACTTTCATTGAGAGGGGTTGCAAAGCTGCTAAGAAATAACGAATTTCAGAAATACCAGCAAATATTTTTCCACCCAATCTTGATGATACGTGGTGGTAATGATCAGTACACAAATCCCACTTGGCTCACCACATTTTGTTCTTCTAGGTTGAAGCGTTCGTCTATAATATCAGTGTTTATATTTAGGTTTCGCTCTGCTCTCTTCTATATAGATAGATGAATTTGGAACTCTAAATCCAACATTTTTTGTAGTAGCTCTTTGAAACTTTTCAAAGTAAAGGAGTTATCAGTTTTGTCTCTATGGTTTGTTTTCTCTTCAAGTAGCCCTAGGCACAGACTGTGGAAGAGCACATTCATTGAGAGGGGTTGCCAAGCTTCTAAGAAATAACGAGTTTCTGAAATACCAGCAAATATTTTTAACCAATCTTGAAGAAACTTTGTGGTAATGATCAGTACACAAATCCCACTTGGATCACCAAATTGTGTCCTTCTAGGTTGAAGCGTTCGTCTACAGCAGCAGTTTTTAAATTTAGGTTTTCCTCTGTTTTCTTCTACATAGATAGATGAATTTGGAACTCTAAATGCAACATGGTTTGTGTAGCTCCTTTAAACTTGACAAAAAAAAGTAGTTCTCAGTTTTTTCTCTGTGGTTTGTTCCTCTTCAAGTAGCCCTATGCAGAGACTGTGGAAAAGCACTTTCATTGAGAGGGGTTGCCAAGCTTCTAAGAAATAACGAGTTTCCGAAATACCAGGAAATATTTTTTCACCCAATCTTGATGATATGTGGTGGTAATGATCAGTACACAAATACCACATGGCTCACCAAATTGTGTTCTTCTAGGTTGAAGCGTTTTTTATACAGTAGCAGTTTTTATTTGTAGGTTTCACTCTGTTCTCTCTTATATAGATAGATGAATTTGGAACTCTAAATCGAACAGGATTTGTAGTAGCTTTTTGAAACTTGACAAAAAAAAGAAAAAAGTAGTTCTCAGTTTTTTCTCTATGGTTTGTTTCCTCTTCAAATAGCCCTAGGCACAGACTGTGGAAAAGCACTTTCATTGAGAGCGGTTTCCAATCTTCTAAGAAATAACAAGTATCTTAAATACCAGCAAATTTTTTTTACCCTATACTGATGATACTTGACGGTAATGCTCAGTACACAAATCCCACTTGGCTCACCAAATTTTGTTCTTGTAGGTTGAAGCGGTCGTCTACAGCAGCAGTTTTCATATTTAGGTTTCCCTCTGTTCTCTCCTATATAGATAGAAGAATTTGGAACTCTAAATCCAACAGAGTTTTAGTAGCTCTTTGAAACTTGACAAATAAAAGGAGTTCTCAGTTTTTTCTCTATGGTTTTTTCCTCATCAAGTAGCCCTATGCAGAGACTGTGGAAAAGCACTTTCATTGAGGATGTTGCCAAGCTTCTAAGAAATAACGAGTTTCCGAAATACCAGCAAATAATTTTTCACCCAATCTTGTTTATACGTGGTGGTAATGATCAGTACACAAATTCCACTTGGCTCACCAAATTGTGTTCTTCTAGGTTGAAGCGTTCGTCTACAGTAGCATTTTTTATATGTAGGTTTCACTCTGTTCTCTCTTATATAGATAGATGAATTTGAAACGCTAAATCCAACATGGTTTGTAGTAGCTCTTTGAAACTTGACAAAATAGAGGAGTTCTCAGTTTTGTCTCTATGGTTTGTTTCCTCTTCAAATAGCCCTAAGCAGAGACTGTGGAAAAGCACTTTCATTGAAAGGGGTTGCCAAGCTTCTAAGAAATAACGAGTTTCCGAAATACCAGCAAATATTTTTTGACCCAATATTGATGATACTTGGTGGTAATGATCACTACACAAATCCCACTTGGCTCACCAAATTTTGTTCTTCTAGGTTGAAGCGTTCGTCTATAGTAGCAGTTTTTATATTTAGGTTTACCTTTGTTCTCTCCTATATAGATAGATGAATTTGGGAACTCAAATCCAACATGGTTTGTATTAGCTCTTTGAAACTTGACAAAATATAGTAGTTCTCAGTTTTGTCTCTATGGTTTGTTTCCTCTTCAAGTAGTCCTAAGCAGAGACTGTGGATAAGCACTTTCATTGAAAGGGGTTGCCAAGCTTCCAAGAAATAACGAGTTTATGAAATACCAGCAAATATTTTTTCACCCGATCTTGATGATACTTGGTGGTAATGATCAGTACACAAATCCCACTTGGCTCACCAAATTTTGTTCTTCTAGGTTGAAACGTTCGTCTACAGTAGCAGTTTTTATATTTAGGTTTTCCTCTGTTCTCTCCTATATAGATAGATGAATTTGGAACTCTAAATACAACATGGTTTGTAGTAGCTCTTTGAAACTTGACAAAAAAAGGAGTTCTCAGTTTTTTCTATATGGGTTGCTTCCTCTTCAAGTAGCCCTAATCAGAGACTGTGGAAAAGCACTTACATTGAAATGGGTTGCCAAGATTCGAAGAAATTACGAGTTTCCGAAATACCAGCAAATATTTTTTCACGCAATCTTGATGATACGTGGTGGTAATGACAAGTAAACAAATCCCACTTGGCTCACCAAATTTTGTTCTCCTAAATTGAAGCGTTCATCTACAGTAGCAGTTTTGATATTTAGGTTTCCCTCTATTCTCTCCAACACAGATAGATGAATTTGGAACACTAAATCCAACATGGTTTGTAGTAGCTCTTTGAAACTTGAAAAAAAAAGGAGTTCTCAGTTTTGTCTCTATGGTCTGTTTCCTCTTCAAGTAGCTCTAAGCAGAGACTGTGGAAAAGCACTTTCATTGAAAGAGGTCGCCAAGCTTCCAAGAAATAACGAGTTTCCGAAATACCAGCAAATATTTATTGACCCAATCTTGATGTTTCTTCGTGGTAATGATCAGTACACAAATCCCACTTGGCTCACCAAATTTTGTTCTTCTAGGTTGAAGCGTTCGTCTATAGTAGTAGTTTTTATATTTAGGTTTCATTCTGTTCTCTCTTATATAGATAGATATATTTGGAACTCTAAATCCAACATGGTTTGTAGTAGCTCTTTGAAACTTGACATAATAATGGAGTTCTCATTTTTGTCTATATGGTTTGTTTCCTCTTCAAGTAGCCCTATTCACAGACTGTGGAAAAGCACTTTCATTGAGAGGGGTTGCCAAGCTTCTAAGAAATAACGAGTTTCCGAAATACCAGCTAATATTTTTTCACCCAATCTTGATGATACGTGGTGGTAATGACAAGTACACTAATCCCATTTACCTCACCAATTTTTGTTCTTCTAGGTTTAAGCGTTCCTTTAGAGTAGCAGTTTTATTTTTAGGTTTCAGTCTGTTCTCTCCTATATAGATAGATGAATTTGGAACTCTAAATCCAACATGGTTTGTAGTAGCTCTTTGAAACTTGACAAAATGAATGAGTTCTCAGTTTTGTCTCTATGGTTTGTTTCCTCTTCAAGTAGCCCTATTCACAGACTGTGGAAAAGCACTTTCATTGAGAGGGGTTGCCAAGCTTCTAAGAAATAACGAGTTTCCGAAATACCAGCAAATATTTTTTTACCCAATCTTGATGATACTTGATGATAATGATCAGTACACAAATCCCACTTGGCTCACCAAATTTTGTTCTCCTAGGATGAAGCGTTCGTCTACAGTAGCGTTTTTTATATTTAGGTTTCATTCTGTTCTCTCCTATATAGATAGATGAATTAGGAACTCTAAATCCAACATGGTTTGTAGTAGCTCTTTGAAATTTGAAAAAACAAAGGAGTCCTCAGTTTTTTCTGTATGGTTTTGTTTCCTCTTCAAGTAGCCCTAGGCACAGACTGTGGAAAAGCACTTTCATTGAGAGGGGTTGCCAAGCTTTTAAGAAATAACGACTTTCCGAAATACCAGCAAACATTTTTTTACCCAATCTTGATGATACTTGGTGGTAATGATCAGTACACAAATCCCACTTGGCTCACCAAATTGTGTTCTTCTAGGTAGAAGCGTTTGTCTACAGTTGCAGTTTTTATTTGTAGGTTTCACTCTGTTCTCTCTTATATAGATAGATGAATTTGGAACTCTAAATCCAACATTGTTTGCAGTAGCTCTTTGAAACTGACAAAATGAAGCAGATCTCAGTTTTGTCTCTATGATTTGTTTCCTCTTCAAGTAGCCCTAGGCGCAGACGGTGGAAAAGCACTTTCATTGAGAGGGGTTGCCCAGCTTCTAAGAAAGAACGAGTTTTCGAAATACCAGCAAATATTTTTTGTCCCAGTCTTGATGATATTGGTGGTAATGATCGGTACACAAATTCCACTTGACTCACCAAATTTTGTTCTTCAAGGTTCAAGCGTTCGTTTACAGTAGCAGTTTATAGTTTTAGGTTTCCCTCTGTTCTCTCCTATATAGGTAGACGAATTTGGAACTCTAAATCCAACATGGTTTGTAGTAGCTCTTTGAAACTTGACAAAATAAAGAGATCTCAGTTTTGTCTCTATGGTTTGTTTCCTCTTCAAATAGCCCTAGGCACAGACTGTGGAAAAGCACTTTCATTGAGAGGGGTGGCCAAGCTTCGAAGGAATAACGAGTTTCTGAAATACCAGCAAATATTTTTTCACCCAATCTTGATGATACTTAGTGGTAAAGATCAGTAGACAAATCTCAATTGGCTCACCAAATTTTGTTCTTCTTGGTTGAAGCGTTCTTCTACAGTAGCTGTTTTTGTATTTAGGTTTCCCTCTGTTCGGTCCTATATAGATAGATGAATTTGGAACTCTAAATCCAACATGGTTTGTAGTAGCTCTTTGAAACTTGAAAAAATAAAGGTGTTCTCAGTTTTGTCTCTATGGTTTGTTTCCTCTTCAAGTAGCCCTAGGCACAGACTGTGGAAAAGCACTTTCATTGAGAGGGGTTGCCAAGCTTTAAAGAAATAACGAGTTTCCGAAATACCAGCAAACATTTTTTTACCCAATCTTGATGATACTTGGTGGTAATGATCAGTAACAAATCCCTCTTGGCTCACCAAATTTTGTTCTCCTAGGTTGAAGCGTTCCTCTACAGTAGCAGTTTTTATATTTAGGTTTCACTCTGTTCTCTCTTACATAGATAGATGAATTTGGAACTCTAAATACAACAGGATTTGTAGTAGCTCTTTGCACATTGACAAAGGAAAAGTAGTTCTCAGTTTTTTCTCTATTGTTTGTTTCCTCTTCAAGTAGCCCTATTCACAGACTGTGGAAAAGCACTTTCATTGAAAGGTGTTGGCAAGCTTTTAAGAAATAAGGAGTTCTGAAATACCAGCAAATATTTTTTCACCCAATCTTGATGATACTTGGTAGTAATGATTGGTACACAAATCCTACTTGACTCACCAAATTTTGTTCTTCTAATTTGAAGCGTTCGTTTACAGCATCAGTTTTTATATTTAGGTTTCACTCTGTTCTCTCCTATTAGATAGATGAATTTGGTACTCTAAATAAAACATGGTTTGTAGTAGCTCTTTGAAACTTGAAAAAATAAAGGTGTTGTCAGTTTTGTCTCTATGTTTGTTTTTTATTCAAGTAGCCTAGGCACAGACTGTATAAAACCACTTTCATTGAGAGGGTTGCCAAGCTTCTAAGAAATAAGAGTTTCCGAAATACAAGCAAATATTTTTACACCCAATCTTGATGATACTTGGTGGTAATGATAAGTACACAAATCCCACTTGGCTCACCAAATTTTGTTCTTCTAGTTTGAAGCGTTCGTCTACAGTAGCAGTTTTTATATTTAGGTTTCACTCTGTTCTCTCTTATATAGATAGATGAATTTGGAACTCTAAATGCAACATGGTTTGCAGTAGCTCTTTGAAACTTGACATAATAAAGGAGTTCTCATTTTTTTCTCTATGGTTTGTTTCCTCTTCAAGTAGCCCTATTCACAAACTGTGAAAAGCAATTTCATTGAGAGGGGTTGCCAAGCTTCTAAGAAATAAAGAGTTTCAGAAATACCAGCAAATATTTTTTCACCCAATCTGGATGATACGTGGTGGTAATGACAAGTACGCAAATCCCACTAGGCTCACCAAATTTTGTTCTTCTAGGTTGAAGCGTTCCTTTACGGTAGCAGTTTTTATTTTTAGGTTTCACTCTTTCTCTCCTATATAGATAGATGAATTTGAACTCTAAATCCAACATGGATAGTAGTAGCTCTTTGAAACTTGAAAAAATAAAGGAGTTCTCAGTTTTGTCTCTATGGTTTGTTTCCTCTTCAAGTAGCCCTATTTACAGACTGTGGAAAAGCACTATCATTTAGGATTTGCCAAACTTCTAAGAAATAACGAGTTTCCGAAATACCAGCAAATATTTTTTCACCCAATCTTGATGATACTTGGTGGTAATTATCAGTACACAAATCCCACTTGGCTCACAAATTTTGTTCTTCTAGGTGGAACCTTCGTCTACATAGCAGTTTTATATTTAGGTTTCACTCTGTTCTCTCCTATATAGATAGATGAATTTGGAACTCTAAATCCAACATGGTTTGTAGTAGCTCTTTGAAACTTTACATAATAAAGGAGTTCTCAGTTTTCTCTATATCGTTTGTTTTCTCTTCAAGTAGCCCTATTCACAGACTGTGGAAAAGCACTATCATTGAGAGGGGTTTCCAAGCTTCTGGAAATAACGAGTTTCTGAAATACCAGCAAATATTTTTCACCCCATCTGATGATACGTGGTGGTAATGATCAGTATACAAACCCACTTGGCTCACCAAATTGTGTTCTTCTAGGTTGAAGCATTCTTCTACACTAGCAGTTTTTATTTGTAGGTTTCACTGTGTTCTCTCTTATATAGATAGATGAATTTGGAACTCTAAATCCAACAGGGTTTGTAGTAGCTCCTTGAAACTTGACAAAAAAAGTAGTTCTCACTTTTGTCTCTATGGTTTGTTTCCTCTTCAAGTAGCCCTAGGCACAGACTGTGGAAAAGCACTTTCATTGAGAGGGGTTGCCAAGCTTCTAAGAATAATGAGTTTCCGAACTACCAGCAAATATTTTTTCACCCAATCTAGATGATACGTGGTGGTAATGACAAGTACACAAATCCCACTTGGCTCACCAAATTTTGTTCTTCTAGGTTGAAGCGTTCCTTTACAGTAGCAGTTTTATTTTTAGGTTTTACTCTGTTCTCTCCTATATAGATAGATGAATTTGAACTCTAAATCCAACATGGTTAGTAGTAGCTCTTTGAAACTTGAAAAAATAAAGGTATTCTCAGTTTTGTCTCTATGGTTTGTTTCTCTTCAAGTAGCCCTATTCACAGACTGTGGAAAAGCACTTTCATTTAGGAAGTTGCCAAACTTCTAAGAAATAACGAGTTTCCGAAATACCAGCAAATATTTTTTCACTCAATCTTGATGATACTTGGTGGTAATTATGAGTACACAAATCCCAATTGGCTCACAAATTTTGTTATTCTAGGTTGAAGCGTTCGTCTATAATATCAGTTTTTATATTTAGGTTTCACTCTGTGTTCTCCTATATAGATAGATGAATTTGAAACTCTAAATCCAACATGGTTTGTAGTAGCTCTTTGAAACTTGACAAAATAAAGGAGTTCTCAGTTTTGTCTCTATGGTTTGTTTCCTCTTAAAGTAGCCAAAGGCACGGACTGTGGAAAAGTACTTTCATTGAGAAGGATTGCCAAGATTCTAAGAAATAATGAGGTTCCTAAATTCCAGCAAATATTCTTTCACCCAATCTTGATGATACGTGGTGGTAATGACAAGTACATAAATCCCACTTGGCTCACCAAATTTTGTTGTTCTAGGTTTAAGCGTTCCTTTACAGTAGCAGTTTTTATTTTTAGGTTTCACTCTGTTCTCTTCTATATAGATAGATGAATTTGGAACTCTAAATCCAACATGTTTGTAGTAGCTCTTTGAAACTTGACATAATAAAGGAGTTGTCAATTGTTTCTCTATGGTTTGTTTCCTCTTCAAGTAGCCCTATTCACAGACTGTGGAAAAGCACTTTCATTGAGAGGGGTTGCCAAGCTGCTAAGAAATAACGAATTTCAGAAATACCAGCAAATATTTTTCCACCCAATCTTGATGATACGTCCTGGTAATGATCAGTACACAAATCCCACTTGGCTCACCAAATTTTGTTCTTCTAGGTTGAAGCGTTCATCTATAATATCAGTTTTTATATTTAGGTTTCACTCTGCTCTCTTCTACATAGATAGATGAATTTGGAACTCTAAATCCAACATGGTTTGTAGTAGCTCCTTGAAACTTGACAAAAAAAAAGTAGTTCTCAGTTTTTTCTCTGTGGTTTGTTCCTCTTCAAGTAGCCCTATGCAGAGACTGTGGAAAAGCACTTTCATTGAGAGGTGTTGCCAAGCTTCTAAGAAATAACGAGTTTCCGAAATACCAGGAAATATTTTTTCACCCAATCTTGATGATATGTGGTGGTAATGATCAGTACACAAATACCACATGGCTCACCAAATGTGTTCTTCTAGGTTGAAAGCGTTTTTCTAAAGTAGCAGTTTTTTTTGTAGGTTTCACTCTGTTCTCTCTTATATAGATAGATCAATTTGGAACTCTAAATCGAACAGGGTTTGTAGTAGCTATTTGAAACTTGACAAAAAAAAAAGTAGTTCTCAGTTTTTCTCTATGTTTTGCTTCCTCTTCAAGTAGACCTAGGCACAGACTGTGGAAAAGCACTTTCATTGAGAGGGGTTGCCTAGGTTCTAAGAACTTACAAGTTTCTGAAATACCAGCAAATATTTTTTTACCCAATCTTGATGAACTTGGGGTAATGATCAGTACAAAATCCCACTTGGCTCACCAAATTTTGTTCTTGCTAGGGTGAAGCGGTCTTCTACAGCAGCAGTTTTCATATTTAGGTTTCCCTCTGTTTCTCCTATATAGATAGATGAAATTGGAACTCTAAATCCAACATGGTTTTTAGTAGCTCTTTGAAACTTGACAAAATAAAGGAGTTCTCAGTTTTGTCTCTATGGTTTGTTTCCTCTTCAAGTAGCCCAATTCACAGACTGTGGAAAAGCACTTTCATTTAGAAGTTGCCAAGCTTCTAAGAAATAACGAGTTTCAGAAATACCAGCAAATATTTTTTTATCCAATCTTGATGATACTTTGTGGTAATGATCAGTACACAAATCCCACTTGACTCACCAAATTTTGATCCTTCTATGTTGAAGCGGTTCGTTTTCAGAAGCAGTTTATATTTTTAGGTTTCCCTCTGTCCTCTCCTATATTGATAGACAATTTGGAACTCTAAATCCAACATGGTTTGTAGTAGCTCTTTCAACTTGACATAATAAAGGTGTTCTCAGTTTTATCTCTATGGTTTGTTTCCTCTTCAAGTAGCCCTAGGCACAGACTGTGGAAAGAGCACTTTCATTGAGAGGGGTTGCCAAGCTTCTAAAAATAACAGAGTTCGCAAAATACCAGCAAACATTTTTCACCCAATCTTGATGATACGTGGTGGTAATGATCAGTACACAAATCCCACATGGCTCACCAAATTTTGTTCTTCTAGGTTTGAAGTGTTCGTCTACATGTAGCAGATTTTATATTTAGGTTTCACTCTGTTCTCTTCTATAAAGATAGATGAATTTGGAACTCTAAATCCAACATGGTTTGTCAAGTAGCTCTTTGAAACTTGACAGAAATAAAGGAGTTCTCAGTTTTGTCTCTTTGGTTTGTTTCCTCTTCAAGTATCCCTAGGCACCGACTGTGGAAAGCACTTTCATTGAGAGGGGTTGCCAATCTTCCTAGAAATAACGAGTTTCCGAAATACCAGCAAATATTTTTCACCCAATCTTGATGATACTTGTGGTAATGATCGGTACACAAATACACTTGACTCACCAAATTTTGTTCTTCTAGTTTGAAGCGTTCGTTTTACAGCATTTTATATTTAGGGTTCCCTCTGTTCTCTCCTATATAGATAGATGAATTTGGAACTCTAAATCCAACATTTTTTGTAGTAGCTCTTTGAAACTTGACAAAATAAAGGTGTTCTCAGTTTTGTCTCTTTGGTTTGTTTCGTCTTCAAGTAGCCCTAGGCACATAACTCTTGGAAAAGCATTTCATTGAGAGGGGTTGCCAAGCTTCCAAGATATTACGAGTTTCCGAAATACCAGCATATATTTTTCACCAATCTTGATGATACGTGGGTAATGACAAGTACACCAATCCACTTGGCTCACCAAATTTTGTTCATCTAGGATGAAGCGTTCGGTTTAACAG
>NW_027515461.1:293848-335228 GCF_048772815.1 Callospermophilus lateralis
TTGAAGAGGAAACAAACCATACAGAAAAAACGAGGACTCCTTTGTTTTTTCAAATTTCAAAGAGCTACTACAAACCATGTTGGATTTAGAGTTCCTAATTCATCTATCTATATAGGAGAGAACAGAATGAAAAATAAATATAAAAAACGCTACTGTAGACGAACGCTTCATCCTAGGAGAACAAAATTTGGTGAGCCAAGTGGGATTTGTGTACTGATCATTATCATCAAGTATCATCAAGATTGGGTAAAAAAATATTTGCTGGTATTTCGGAAACTCGTTATTTCTTAGAAGCTTGGCAACCCCTCTCAATGAAAGTGCTTTTCCACAGTCTGTGAATAGGGCTACTTGAAGAGGAAACAAACCATAGAGACAAAACTGAGAACTCATTCATTTGTCAAGTTTCAAAGAGCTACTACAAACCATGTTGGATTTAGGGTTCCAAATTCATCTATCTATATAGGAGAGAACAGACTGAAACCTAAAAATAAAAACTGCTACTCTAAAGGAACGCTTAAACCTAGAAGAACAAAATTGGTGAGGTAAATGGATTAGTGTACTTGTCATTACCACCACGTATCATCAAGATTGGGTGAAAAAAATTTGCTGGGATTTCGGAAACTCGTTATTTCTTAAAAGCTTGAAACCCCTCTAAATGAAAGTGCTTTTCCACAGTCTGTGAATAGGGCTACTTGAAGAGGAAACAAACCATATAGACAAAAATGAGAACTCCATTATTATGTCAAGTTTCAAAGAGCTACTACAAACCATGTTGGATTTAGAGTTCCAAATATATCTATCTATATAAGAGAGAACAGAATGAAACCTAAATATAAAAACTGCTACTATAGACGAACGCTTTCAACCTAGAAGAACAAAATTTGGTGAGCCAAGTGGGATTGTGTACTGATCATTACCACGAAGAAACATCAAGATTGGGTCAATAAATATTTGCTGGTATTTCGGAAACTCGTTATTTCTTGGAATCTTGGCAACCTCTTTCAATGAAAGTGCTTTTCCACAGTCTCTGCTTAGAGCTACTTGAAGAGGAAACAGACCATAGAGACAAAACTGAGAACTCCTTTTTTTTTCAAGTTTCAAAGAGCTACTACAAACCATGTTGGATTTAGTGTTCCAATTCATCTATCTGTGTTGGAGAGAATAGAGGGAACCTAAATATCAAAACTGCTACTGTAGATGAACGCTTCAATTTAGGAGAACAAAATTTGGTGAGCCAAGTGGGATTTGTTTACTTGTCATTACCACCACGTATCATCAAGATTGCGTGAAAAAATATTTGCTGGTATTTCGGAAACTCGTAATTTCTTCGAATCTTGGCAACCCATTTCAATGTAAGTGCTTTTCCACAGTCTCTGATTAGGGCTACTTGAAGAGGAAGCAAACCATATAGAAAAAAACTGAGAACTCCTTTTTTTGTCAAGTTTCAAAGAGCTACTACAAACCATGTTGGATTTAGAGTTCCAAATTCATCTATCTATATAGGAGAGAACAGAGGAAACCTAAATATAAAAACTGCTACTGTAGACGAACGTTTCAACCTAGAAGAACAAAATTTGGTGAGCCAAGTGGGATTTGTGTACTGATCATTACCACCAAGTATCATCAAGATCGGGTGAAAAATATTTGCTGGTATTTCATAAACTCGTTATTTCTTGGAAGCTTGGCAACCCCTTTCAATGAAAGTGCTTATCCACAGTCTCTGCTTAGGACTACTTGAAGAGGAAACAAACATAGAGACAAAACTGAGAACTACTATATTTTGTCAAGTTTCAAAGAGCTAATACAAACCATGTTGGATTTGAGTTCCAAATTCATCTATCTATATAGGAGAGAACAAAGGTAAACCTAAATATAAAAACTGCTACTATAGAAGAACGCTTCAACCTAGAAGAACAAAATTTGGTGAGCCAAGTGGGATTTGTGTAGTGATCATTACCACCAAGTATCATCAATATTGGGTCAAAAAATATTTGCTGGTATTTCGGAAACTCGTTATTTCTTAGAAGCTTGGCAACCCCTTTCAATGAAAGTGCTTTTCCACAGTCTGTGCTTAGGGCTATTTGAAGAGGAAACAAACCATAGAGACAAAACTGAGAACTCCTCTATTTTGTCAAGTTTCAAAGAGCTACTACAAACCATGTTGGATTTAGCGTTTCAAATTCATCTAACTATATAAGAGAGAACAGAGTGAAACCTACATATAAAAAAATGCTACTGTAGACGAACGCTTCAACCTAGAAGAACACAATTTGGTGAGCCAAGTGGAATTTGTGTACTGATCATTACCACCACGTATAATCAAGATTGGGTGAAAATTATTTGCTGGTATTTCGGAAACTCGTTATTTCTTAGAAGCTTGGCAACATCCTCAATGAAAGTGCTTTTCCACAGTCTCTGCATAGGGCTACTTGATGAGGAAAAAAACCATAGAGAAAAAACTGAGAACTCTTTTTATTTGTCAAGTTTCAAAGAGCTACTAAAACTCTGTTGGATTTAGAGTTCCAAATTCTTCTATCTATATAGGAGAGAACAGAGGGAAACCTAAATATGAAAACTGCTGCTGTAGACGACCGCTTCAACCTACAAGAACAAAATTTGGTGAGCCAAGTGGGATTTGTGTACTGAGCATTACCGTCAAGTATCATCAATATAAGGTAAAAAAAAATTTGCTGGTATTTAAGATACTTGTTATTTCTTAGAAGATTGGAAACCGCTCTCAATGAAAGTGCTTTTCCACAGTCTGTGCCTAGGGCTATTTGAAGAGGAAACAAACCATAGAGAAAAAACTGAGAACTACTTTTTTCTTTTTTTTGTCAAGTTTCAAAAAGCTACTACAAATCCTGTTCGATTTAGAGTTCCAAATTCATCTATCTATATAAGAGAGAACAGAGTGAACCTACAAATAAAAACTGCTACTGTATAAAAAACGCTTCAACCTAGAAGAACACAATTTGGTGAGCCATGTGGTATTTGTGTACTGATCATTACCACCACATATCATCAAGATTGGGTGAAAAAATATTTCCTGGTATTTCGGAAACTCGTTATTTCTTAGAAGCTTGGCAACCCCTCTCAATGAAAGTACTTTTCCACAGTCTCTGCATAGGGCTACTTGAAGAGGAACAAACCACAGAGAAAAAACTGAGAACTACTTTTTTTGTCAAGTTTAAAGGAGCTACTACAAACATGTTGCATTTAGAGTTCCAAATTCATCTATCTATGTAGAAGAAAACAGAGAAAACCTAAATTTAAAAACTGCTGCTGTAGACGAACGCTTCAACCTAGAAGGACACAATTTGGTGATCCAAGGGATTTGTGTACTGATCATTACCACAAAGTTCTTCAAGATTGGTTAAAAAATATTTGCTGGTATTTCAGAAACTCGTTATTTCTTAGAAGCTTGGCACCCCCTCTCAAGGAATGTGCTCTTCCACAGTCTGTGCCTAGGGCTACTTGAAGAGAAAACAAACCATAGAGACAAAACTGATAACTCCTTACTTTGAAAAGTTTCAAAGAAGCTACTACAAAAAATGTTGGATTTAGAGTTCCAAATTCATCTATCTATATAGAAGAGAGCAGAGCGAAACCTAAATATAAACACTGATATTATAGACGAACGCTTCAACCTAGAAGAACAAAATGTGGTGAGCCAAGTGGGATTTGTGTACTGATCATTACCACCACGTATCATCAAGATTGGGTGGAAAAATATTTGCTGGTATTTCTGAAATTCGTTATTTCTTAGCAGCTTTGCAACCCCTCTCAATGAAAGTGCTTTTCCACAGTCTGTGAATAGGGCTACTTGAAGAGGAAACAAACCATAGGAAAAAACTGAGAACTCCTTTATTATGTCAAGTTTCAAAGAGCTACTACAAACCATGTTGGATTTAGAGTTCCAAATTCATCTATCTATATAGGAGAGAACAGAGTGAAACCTAAATATAAAAACTGCTACTGTAGACGAACGCTTCAACCTAGAAGAACAAAATTTGTGAGCCAAGTGGGATTTGTGTACTGATAATTACCACCAAGTATCATTAAGATTGGGTGAAAAAATATTTGCTGGTATTTCGGAAACTCGTTATTTCTTAGAAGTTTGGCAACTTCCTAAATGAAAGTGCTTTTCAACAGTCTGTGAATAGCGCTGCTTGAAGAGGAAACAAACCATAGAGACAAAACTGAGAAGTCCTTTAATTTCTCAAGTTTCAAAGAGCTACTACAAAAATGTTGGATTTAGAGTTCCAAATCCATCTATCTATATAAGAGAGAACAGAGTGAAACCTAAATATAAAAACTGCTACTGTAGACGAACGCTTCAACCTAGAAAAACACAATTTGGTGAGCCAATTGGGATTTAAGTACTTGTAATTACCACCACCTATCATCAAGATTGGGTGAAAAAATATTTGCTGGTATTTCGGAAACTCGTAATTTCTTGGAAACGTGGAAACCCCTTTCAATGAAAGTGCTTTTCCAAGACTCTGCATAGGGCTACTTGAAGAGGAACAAACCATAGAGAAAAAACTGAGAACTACTTTGTTTTGTCAAGTTTCAAAGAGCTACTACAAACCCTGTTGGATTTAGAGTTCCAAATTCATCTCTCTATATAGGAGAGAACAGAGGGAAACCTAAATATAAAAATTGCTATTGTAGACGAACACTTCAACCAATAAGAACAAAATTTTGGTGAGCCAAGTGTGATTTGTGTACTGATCATTACCACCAAGTATCATCAAGATTGCTTGAAAAAATATTTGCTGGTATTTCGGAAACTCGTAATTTCTTGGAATCTTGGAAACCCCTTTCAATGAAAGTGCTTTTCCACAGTCTGTGCCTAGGGATACTTAAAGATTAAACAAAACATAGAGGCAAAACTGAGAACTACTTTATTTTGTCAAGTTTCAAAGAGCTACTACAAAACATTTGGATTTAGAGTTCCATATTCATCTATCTATATAAGAGAGAACAGAGTGAAACCTACATATAAAAACTGCTACTGTAGACGAACGCTTCAACCTAGAAGAACAAAATTTGTGAGGCAAGTGGGATTTGTGTACTGATAATTACCACCAAGTATCATCAAGATTGGGTGAAAAAATATTTGCTGGTATTTCGGAAACTCGTTATTTCTTAGAAGTTTGGCAACTTCCTAAATGAAAGTGCTTTTCAACAGTCTTTGAATAGCGCTGCCTGAAGAGGAAACAAACCATAGAGACAAAACTGAGAAGTCCTTTAATTTCTCAAGTTTCAAAGAGCTACTACAAAAATGTTGGATTTAGAGTTCCAAATCCATCTATCTATATAAGAGAGAACAGAGTGAAACCTAAATATAAAAACTGCTACTGTAGACGAACGCTTCAACCTAGAAAAACACAATTTGGTGAGCCAATTGGGATTTAAGTACTTGTAATTACCACCACCTATCATCAAGATTGGGTGAAAAAATATTTGCTGGTATTTCGGAAACTCGTAATTTCTTGGAAACGTGGAAACCCCTTTCAATGAAAGTGCTTTTCCAAGACTCTGCATAGGGCTACTTGAAGAGGAACAAACCCATAGAGAAAAAACTGAGAACTACTTTGTTTTGTCAAGTTTCAAAGAGCTACTACAAACCCTGTTGGATTTAGAGTTCCAAATTCATCTCTCTATATAGGAGAGAACAGAGGGAAACCTAAATATAAAAATTGCTATTGTAGACGAACACTTCAACCAATAAGAACAAAATTTGGTGAGCCAAGTGTGATTTGTGTACTGATCATTACCACCAAGTATCATCAAGATTGCTTGAAAAAATATTTGCTGGTATTTCGGAAACTCGTAAATTTCTTTGAATCTTGGAAACCCCTTTCAATGAAAGTGCTTTTCCACAGTCTGTGCCTAGGGATACTTAAAGATTAAACAAAACATAGAGGCAAAACTGAGAAATACTTTAGTTTGTCAAGTTTCAAAGAGCTACTACAAAACATTTGGATTTAGAGTTCCATATTCATCTATCTATATAAGAGAGAACAGAGTGAAACCTACATATAAAAACTGCTACTGTAGACGACGCTTCAACCTAGAAGAACAAAATTTGTGAGGCAAGTGGGATTTGTGTACTGATAATTTACCACCAAGTATCATCAAGATTGGGTGAAAAAATATTTGCTGGTATTTCGGAAACTCGTTATTTCTTAGAAGTTTGGCAACTTCCTAAATGAAAGTGCTTTTCAACAGTCTTTGAATAGCGCTGCCTGAAGAGGAAACAAACCATAGAGACAAAACTGAGAAGTCCTTTAATTTCTCAAGTTTCAAAGAGCTACTACAAAAATGTTGGATTTAGAGTTCCAAATCCATCTATCTATATAAGAGAGAACAGAGTGAAACCTAAATATAAAAACTGCTACTGTAGACGAACGCTTCAACTAGAAAAACACAATTTGGTGAGCCAATTGGGATTTAAGTACTTGTAATTACCACCACCTATCATCAAGATTGGGTGAAAAAATATTTGCTGGTATTCGGAAACTCGTAATTTCTTGGAAACGTGGAAAACCCCTTTCAATGAAAGTGCTTTTCCAAGACTCTGCATAGGGCTACTTGAAGAGGAACAAACCATAGAGAAAAAACTGAGAACTACTTTGTTTTGTCAAGTTTCAAAGAGCTACTACAAACCCTGTTGGATTTAGAGTTCCAAATTCATCTCTCTATATAGGAGAGAACAGAGGGAAACCTAAATATAAAAATTGCTATTGTAGACGAACACTTCAACCAATAAGAACAAAATTTGGTGAGCCAAGTGTGATTTGTGTACTGATCATTACCACCAAGTATCATCAAGATTGGGTGAAAAAATATTTGCTGGTATTTCGGAAACTCGTAATTTCTTGGAAGCTTGGCAAGCCCTTTCAATGAAAGTGCTTTTCCACAGTCTCTGCTTAGGGCTACTTAAAGAGGAAACAAACCATAGCGACAAAACCGAGAAGTACTTTTTTTGTCAAGTTTCAAGGAGCTACTACAAACCATGTTGGATTTAGAGTTCCAAATTCATCTATCTATATAGGAGAGAACAGAGTGAAACCTAAATATAAAAAATGCTACTGTAGACGAACGCTTCAACCTAGAAGAACAAAATTTGGTGAGCCAAGTGGGAATTGTGTACTGATCATAACCACCAAGTATCATCAAGATTGGGTGAAAAAATATTTGCTGGTATTTCGGAAACTCGTTATTTCTTAGAAGCTTGGCAACCCCTCTCAATTAAAGTGCTTTTACACAGTCTGTGCCTAGGGCTACTTGAAGAGGAAACAAACCATAGAGACAAAACTGAGAACTACTTTATTTTGTCAAGTTTCTAAGTGCTAATACAAACCATGTTGGATTTAGTGTTCCAAACTCATCTATCTATATAGGAGGGAACAATGTGAAACCTAGAAATAAAAACAGCTGCTGTAAACGAACGCTTCAACATAGAAGAACAAAATTTGGTGAGCGAAGTGGGATTTGTGTACTGATCATTATCACCATGTATCATCAAGATTGGGAGAAAAAAATATTTGCTGGTATATCGGAAACTCCTAATTTCTCTGAAGCTTGGCAACCCCTTTCAATGAAAGTGCTTTTCCACAGTCTCTACTTAGGGCTACTTGAAGAGGAAACAAACCATAGAGACAAAACTGAGAACTCCTTTTTTTTTGTCAAGTTTCAAAGAGCTACTACAAACCATGTTGGATTTAGAGTTCCAAATTCATCTCTCTATATAGGAGAGAAGAGAGTGAAACCTAAAAATAAAACTGCTACTGTAGAAGAACGCTTCAACCTATAAGAAGAAAATTTGGTGAGCCAAGTGGGATTTGTGTATTTGTCATTACCACCACGTATCATCAAGATTGCGTGAAAAAATATTTGCTGGTATTTCGGAAACTCGTAATTTCTTCGAAGCTTGGCAACTCCTTTCAATGAAAGTGCTTTTCCACTGTCTCTGCTTAGGGGTACTTGAACAGGAAACAAATAATAGAGACAAAACTAAGAACTAATTTTTGGTCAAGTTTCAAAGAGCTACTACAAACCATGTTGGATTTAGAGTTTCAAATTCATCTATCTATATAGGAGAGAACAGAGGGAAACCTAAATATAATAACTGCTATTGTAGACGAATGCTTCATTCTAGAAGAACAAAATTTGGTGAGCCAAGTGGGAATTGTGTACTGATCATTACGACCAAGTATCATCAAGATTGGGTAAAAAAATATTTGCTGGTATTTCGGAAACTCGTTAATTCTTAGAAGCTTGGCAACCCCTCTCAATGAATGTGCTATTCCAAAGACTTTGCCTACGGCTACTTGAGGAGGAAACAAACCATAGAGACAAAACTGAGAACTCCTTTATTTTGTGAAGTTTCAAAGAGCTACTAAAAACCATGTTGGATTTAGAGTTCCAAAGTCATCTATCTATACAGGAGAGAACAGAGGGAATCCTAAAAATATGAACTGCTACTGTAATCGAATGCTTCAACCTAGAAGAACACAATTTGATGAGCCAAGTGGGATTTGTGTAAATGTCATTAACACCATGTATCATGAAGACTGGGTGAAAAAATATTTGCTGGTATTTCAGAAAATCGTAATTTCTTTGATGCTTGGCAACCCCTTTCAATGAAAGTGCTTATCCACAGTCTCAGCTTAGGGCTACATGAAGAAGAAACAAATCATAGAGAAAAAACTGAGAACTACTTTTTTTTGTGAAGTTTCAAAGAGCTACTAATAACCATGTTGGATTTAGAGATCCAAGTTCATCTATGTATATAGGAGAGAAAAGAGGGAAACCTAAATATAAAAACTGCTACTGTAGAGGAACGCTTCAACCTAGAAGAAAAAATCTGGTGAGCCAAGTGTGATTTGTGTACTGATCATTACCACCAAGTATCATCAATATTGGGTGAAAAAATATTTGCTGGTATTTTGGAAACTCGTTATTTCTTAGATGCTTGGCAACCCCTCTCAATGAAAGGGCTTTTACACAGTCTGTGCCTAGAGCTACTTGAAGAGGAAACAAACCATAGAGACAAATCTGAGAACTACTTTATTTTGTCAAGTTTCAAAGAGCTACTAAAAACCATGTTGCATTTAGAGTTCCAAATTCATCTATCTATATAGGAGAGAACAGAGTGAAACCTAAATATAAAAACTGCTACTGTAGACGAACGCTTCAACCTGGAAGAACATAATTTGGTGAGCCAAGTGTGATTTTTGTACTTGTCATTAACACCTTGTATCATCAAGATTGGGTGAAAAAATATTTGCTGGTATTTTGTAAACTCGTTATTTCTTAGAAACTTGGCAACCCCTCTCAATGAAAGTGCTTTTCCACAGCCTGTGCCTAGGGCTACTTGAAGAGGAAACAAACCATAGTGACAAAACTGAGAACTCCTTAATTTGGTGAAGTTTCAAAGAGCTACTACAAACCATGTTGGATTTAGAGTTCCAAATTCATCTATCTATATAGGAGAGAACAGAGGGAAACCTAAAAATATAAACTGCTACTGTAAACAAACTGTTCAAACTAGAAAAACAAATTTGGTGAGCCAAGTGGGATTAGTGTACTTGTCATTACCACCACGTATCATCAAGATTGGGTGAAGAAACATTTGCTGGTATTTCGGAAACTCGTAATTTCTTGGAAGTTTGGAAACCCCTTTCAATGAAACTGCTTTTCCACAGTCTCTGCTTAGGGCTACATGAAGAGGAAATAAATCATAGAGAAAAAACTGAGAACTACTTTTTGTTGTGAAGTTTCAAAGAGCTACTACTAACCATGTTGGATTTAGAGTTCCAAATTCATCTATCTACATAGTAGAGAACGGAGGGAAACCTAAATATAAAAACTGCTAATGTAGACGAACGCTTCAACCTAGAAAAACAAAATTTGATGAGCCAAGTGGGATTTGTGTACAGATCATTACCACCAAGTATCATCAAGATTGGGTGAGAAAATATTTGCTGGTATTTCGGAAACTCGTTATTTCTTGGAAGCTTGGCAACCCCTCTCAATGAAAGTGCTTTTACACAGTCTTTGCTTAGGGCTACTTGAAGAAGAAAAAAAACATAGGGACAAAACTGAGAACTATTTTTTTTTTGTCAAGTTTCAAAGAGCTACTACAAATCATGTTGGATTTATAGTTCCAAATTCATCTATTTATATAGCAGAGAACAGAGGGAAACATAAATATAAAAACTGCTACTGTAGACGAACGCTTCAACCTAGATGAACACAATTTGGTGAGCCAAGTGGGATTTGTGTACTGATCATTCCCACCACGTATCATCAAGATTGGGTGAAAAAATATTTGCTGGTTTTTCGGAAACTCGTTATTTCTTGGAAGCTTGGCAACCCCTCTTAATGAAAGTGCTTTTCTCCAGTCTGGGCCTAGGGCTACTTGAAGAGGAAACAAACCATAGAGACAAAACTGAGAACTCATTTATTTTGTCAGTTTCAAAGAGCTACTACAAACCATGTTGGATTTAGAGTTCCAAATTCATCTATCTATATAGGAGTGACCAGATCGAAACCTAAAAATATAAACTGCTACTGTAAACGAACGCTTCAAACTAGAAGAACACAATTTGGTGAGCCAAGTGGGATTTGTGTACTTGTCATTACAAACAGGTATCATCAAGATTGGGTGAAAAAATATTTGCTGGTATTTCGGAAACTCGTAATTTCTTGGATGCTTGGCAACCCCTTTCAATGAAAGTTGTTTTCCACAGTCTCTGCTTAGGGCTACATGAAGAGAAAACAAATCATAGAGAAAAAATTGAGAACTACTTTTTTTGGTCAAGTTTAAAAGAGCTACTACAAACCATGTTGGATTTAGAGTTCCAAATTCATCTATCTATATAGGAGAGAACAGAGGGAAACCTAAATATAAAAACTGCTACTGTAGACGAACGCTACAACCTAGAGAAACACAATTTGGTGAGCCAAGTGGGATTTGTGTACTGATCATTACCACCAATTATCATGAAGATTGGGTGAAAAAATATTTGCTGTTTTTTCGGAAACTCGTTATTACTTGGAAGCTTGGCAACCCCTCTAAATGAAAGTGCTTTTCCCCAGTCTGTGCCTAGGGCTACTTGAAGAGGAAACAAACCATAGAGACAAAACTGAGAACTCATTTATTTTTTCAAGTTTCAAAGATCTACGACAAACCATGTTGGATTTAGACTTCCAAATTCATCTATCTATATAGGAGAAAACAGAGTGAAACCTAAAAATAAAAAATGCTACTGTAGACGAACGCTTAAACGTAGAAGAACAAAATTTGGTGAGCCAAGGAGGATTTTGTGTACTGATCATTACCACCAAGTATCATGAAGTTGGGTGAAAAAATATTTGCTGGTATTTCGGAAACTCGTTATTTCTTAGAAGGTTTGCAACCACTCTCAATGAAAGTGCTTTTCCACAGTCTGTGACTATGACTGCATGAAGAGGAAACAAACCATTGAGACAAAACTGAGTACTCCCATTTTTTGTCAAGTTTCAAAGAGCTACTACAAACCATGTTGGATTTAGAGTTCCAAATTCATCTATCTATATAGGATGGAACAGAGGGAAACCTAAAAATATAAAATGCTACTGTAAATGAACGCTTCAAACTAGAAGAACACAATTTTGTGAGCGACGTGGGATTTGTGTACTTGTCATTACCAACAGGTATCATCAAGATTGGGTGAAAAAATATTTGCTGGTATTTCGGAGACTCGTAATTTCTTGGATGCTTGGCAACCCCTTTCAATGAAAGTGGTTTTCCACAGTCTCTGCTTAGGACTACAAGAAGAGGAAAGAAATCATTGAGAAAAAAATGAGAACTAATTTTTTTGTGAAGTTGGAAAGAGCTACTACAAACCATGTTGGATTTAGAGTTCCAAATTCATCTATCTATATAGGAGAGAACAGAGGGAAATCTAAAAATATAAACTGCTTCTTAAATGAACGCTTCAAGCTAGAAGAACATAATTTGGTGAGCCAAGTGAAATTTGTGTACTGATCATTACCACCAAATATCATCAAGATTGGGTGAAAAAACATTTGCTGGTATTTCGGAAACTCGTTATTTCTTAGAAGCTTGGCAACCCCTCTCAACGAAAGTGCTTTTACACAGTCTGTGCCTAGGGCTACTTGAAGAAGAAACAAACCATAGAGACAAAACTGAGAATTACTTTTTTTTGTCAAGTTTTAAAGAGCTACTACAAACCATGTTGGATTAAGTGTTCCAAATTCTTCTATCTATATAGGAGAGAACAGAGGGAAACCTAAAAATATAAACTGCTACTGTAAACAAACTCTTCAAACTAGAAAAACAAAATTTGGTGAGCAAGTGGGTTTTGTGTACTGATCATTACCACCAAGTATCATCAAGATAGGTTGAAAAAATATTTGCTGGTATTTCGGAAACTTGATATTTCTTGGACGCTTGGCAACCCCTCTCAATGAAAGTGCTTTTACACAGTCTGTGCCTAGGGCTACTTGAAGAGGAAATAAACCATAGAAACAAAACTGAGAACTCCTTTATTTTGTCAAGTTTCAAAGAGATACTACAAACCATGTTGGATTTAGAGTTCCAAATTCATCTATCTATATAGGAGTGACCAGATCGAAACCTAAAAATATAAACTGCTACTGTAAACGAACGCTTCAAACTAGAAGAACACAATTTGGTGAGCTAAGTGGGATTTGTGTACTTGTCATTACAAACAGGTATCATCAAGATTTGGTGAAAAAATATTTGATGGTATTTCGGAAACTCGTAATTTCTTGGATGCTTGGCAACCCCTTTCAATGAAAGTGCTTTTCCACAGTCTCTGCGTAGGGCTACATGAAGAGGAAACAAATCATAGAGAAAAAACTGAAAACTACTTTTTTTATGAAGTTTCAAAGAGCTACTACTGACCATGTTGGATTTAGAGTTCCAAGTTCATCTATCTATATAGGAGAGAACAGAAGGAAACCTAAATATAAAAACTGCTACTGTAGACGAATGCTTCAACCTAGAAGAACAAAATTTGGTGAGCCAAGTGGGATTTGTGTACTTGTCATTACCTCAACGTATCATCAAGATTGGGTGAAAAAATATTTGCGGGTATTTTGGAAAACCGATATGTCTTGGAATCTTGGGAATTCTTTTCAATTTAAGTGCTTTTCCACAGTGTGTGCCTAGGGCTTCGTGAAGAGGAAACAAACAATAGAGACAAAACTGAGAACTCATTTATTTTGTCAAGTTTCAAAGAGCTACTACAAACCATGTTGGATTTAGACTTCCAAATTCATCTATCTATATAGGAGAAAACAGAGTGAAACCTAAAAATAAAAACTCCTACTGTAACGGAACGCTTCAACCTAGAAAAACAAAATTTGGTGAGCCAAGTGGGATTTGTGTACTTGTCATTACCACCACGTATCATCAAGATTGGGTGCAAAAATATTTGCTGGTATTTCGGAAACTCGTAATTTTTGGAAGCTTGGCAACCCCTTTCAATGAAAGTGCTTTTCCACAGTCTCTGCTTAGGGCTACTTGAAGAGGAAACAAATCATAGTGACAAAACTGAGAACTCCTTTATTTTGTCACGTTTCAAAGAGCTACTACAAACCATGTTGGATTTAGAGTTCCAAATTCATCTATCTATATAGGAGAGAACAGAGGGAAACCTAAAAATATAAACTGCTACTGTAAACGAACGCTTCAAACTAGAAGAACACAATTTGGTGAGCCACGTGGGATTTGTGTACTTGTAATTACCAACAGGTATCATCAAGATTGGGTGAAAAAATATATTCTGGTATTTCGGAAACTCGTAATTTCTTGGATGATTGACAACCCCTCTCAATGAAAGGGCTTTTACACAGTCTGGGCCTAGGGTTACTTGAAGAAAAAACAAATCATTGAGACAAAACTGAGAACTCTTTTATTTTGTCAAGTTTCAAAGAGCTACTACAAACCATGTTGGATTTAGAGTTCCAAATTCATCTATCTCTATAGGAGAGAACAGAGGGAAACCTAAAAATATAAACTGCTACTGTAAACGAACGCTTCAAACTAGAAGAACACAATTTGGTGAGCCACGTGAGATGTGTGTACTTGTCATTACCAACAGGTATCATAATGTTTGGGTGAAAAAATATTTTCTGGTATTTCGGAAACTCGTAATTTCATGGATGCTTGGCAACCCCTTTTAATGAAAGTGCTTTTCCACAGTCTCTGATTAGGGCTACATGAAGAGGAAACAAATCATGGAGAAAAAACTGAGAACTAATTTTTTGTGAAGTATCAAAGAGCTACAACTAACCATGTTGGATTTAGAGTTCCATGTTCATCTATCTATACAGGAGAGAAAAGAGGGAAACCTAAATATCAAAACTGCTACTGTAGACGAACGCTTCAACCTAGAAGAACAAAATTTGGTGAGCCAAGTGGGATTTGTGTACTGATCATTATCACCAAGTATCATCAAGATTGGGTGAAAAAATATTTGCTGGTATTTCGGAAACTCGTTATTTCTTAGAAGCTTGGCAACCTCTCTCAATGAAAGTGCTATCCACAGTCTGTGCCTCGGGCTACTTGAAGAGGAAACAAACCATAGAGACAAAACTGAGAACTCCTTTATTTTGTCAAGTTTCAAAGAGCTACTACAAACCATGTTGGATTTAGAGTTCCAAATTCATCTATCTATATTCTAGGGACCAGTGTGAAACCTAAAAATATAAACTGCTACTGCTTCAAACTAGAAGAACACAATTTGGTGAGCCAAGTGGGATTTGTGTACTTGTCATTACAAACAGGTATCATCAAGATTGGGTGAAAAAATATTTGCTGGTATTTCGGAAACTCGTAATTTCTTGGATGCTTGGCAACCCCTCTCAATGAAAGTGCTTTTACACAGTCTGTGCCTAGGGCTACATGAAGAGGAAACAAATCATAGAGATAACACTGAGAACTACTTTTTTTTGTGAAGTTTCAAACAGCTACTACTGACTATGTTGGATTTAGAGTTCCAAGTTCATCTATCTATATAGGAGAGCAGAGGGAAACCTAAATATATTAACTGCTACTGTAGACGAACGCTTCAACCTAGAAGAACAAAATTTGGTGAGCCAAGTGGGATTTGTGTACTGATCATTACCACCAAGTATCATCAAGATTGGGTGAAAAAATATTTGCTGGTATTTCGGAAAGTCGTTATTTCTTAGACGCCTGGCAACCCCTCTTAATGAAATTGCTTTTACACAGTCTGTGCCTAGAACTACTTGAAGAGGAAACAGTCTATAGAGACAAAACTGAGAACTCCTTTATTTTGTCAAGTTTCAAAGAGCTACTAGAAACTATGTTGATTTTAGAGTCCCAAATTCATCTATCTATATAAGAGAGAACAAAGTGAAACCTAAAAATAAAAACTGCTACTCTAAACTAACGCTTCAAACTAGAAGAACAAAAATTGGGGAGTCAAGTGGGATTTGTGTACCGATCATTGCGACCACGTATCATCAAGATTGGGTATAAAAATGTTTGCTGGTATTTCGGAAACTCGTTATTTCTTGGAAGCCTGGCAAACCTTTTCAATTAAAGTGCTTTTCCACAGTCTCTGTTTAGGGCTACTTGAAGAAGAAACAAACCATAGGGACAAAACTGAGAACTATTTTTTTTGTCAAGTTTCAAAGAGCTACTACAAACCATGTTGATTTAGAGTTCCAAATTCATCTATCTATATAAGTGAGAACAGAGTGAAACCTACATATTAAAAACTGCTACTGTAGACGAACGCTTCAACCTAGAAGAACAAAATTTGGTGAGCCAAGTGGGATTTGTGTACTTGTCATTACCACCACGTATCATCAAGATTGGGTGCAAAAATATTTGCTGGTATTTCGGAAACTCGTAATTATTGGAAGCTTGGCAAACCCTTTCAATGAAAGTGCTTTTCCACAGTCTCTGCTTCGGGCTACTGGAAGAGGAAAGAAGCCATAGGGACAAAACTGAGAACTAATTTTGTCAAGTTTCAAAGAGCTACTACAAACCATGTTGGATTTAGAGTTCCAAATTCTTCTATCTATATAGGAGAGAACAGAGTGAAACCTAAATATAAAAACTGCTACTGTAGACGAACGCTTCAACCTAGAAGAACAAAGTTTGGTGAGCCAAGTGGTTTTGTGTACTGATCATTATCACCACGTATCATCAACATTGGGTGAAAAAATATTTGCTGGTATTTCGGAAACTCGTAATTTCTTGGAATCTTGTAACCCCTTTCAAGGAAAGTGCTTTTCCACAGTCTCTGCTTAGGGCTACTTGAAGAGGAAACAAATCATAGAGACAAAACTGAGAACTCCTTTATTTTGTCAAGTTTCAAAGAGCTACTACAAACCATGTTGGATTTAGAGTTCCAAATTCATCTATCTATATAGGAGAGAACAGAGGGAAATCTAAAAATATAAACTGCTACTGTTAACGAATGCTTCAAACTAGAAGAACAAAATTTCGTGAGCCATTTGGGAATTGTGTACCCATCATTACCACCAAGTATCATCAAGATTGTGTGAAAAAATATTTGCTGGTATTTCAGAAACTCGTTATTTTTTGGAAGCGTGGCAACCCCTCTCAATGAAAGTGCTTTTACACAGTCTGTGCCTAGGGCTAATTGAAGAGTAAACAAACCATAGAGACAAAACTGAGAACTCCTTTATTTTGTCATGTTTCAAAGAGCTACTACAAACCATGTTGGATTTAGAGTTCCAAATTCATCTATCTATATAGGAGAGACCAGAGGGAAACCTAAAAATATAAACTGCTACTGATTCAAACTAGAAGAACACAATTTGGTGAGCCAAGTGGGATTTGTGTACTTGTCATTACAAACAGGTATCATCAAGATTGGGTGAAATAATATTTTCTGGCATTTCGGAAACTCATAATTTCTTGGATGCTTGACAACCCCTCTCAATGAAAGTGCTTTTACACAGTCTGTGCCTAGGGCTACATGAAGACTAAACAAATTATAGAGAAAAAACTGAGAACTACTTTTTTTTGTGAAGTTTCAAAGAGCTACTACTGACCATGTTGGATTTAGAGTTCCAAGTTCATCTATCTATATAGGAGAGAACAGAGGGAATCCTAAATATATAAACTGCTACTGTAGACGAACGCTTCAACCTAGAAGAACAAAATTTGGTGAGCCAAGTGGGATTTGTGTACTTGTCATTACCTACATCTATCATCAAGATTGGGTGACAAATATTTGCTGGTATTTCGGAAACTCGTAATTTCTTGGATGCTTGGCCACCCCTCTCAATGAAAGGGCTTTTACACAGTCTGTGCCTAGAACTACTTGAAGAGGAAACAAACCATAGAGACAAAACTGGGAACTCCTTTATTTTGTCAAGTTTCAAAGAGCTACTACAAACCATGTTGGATTTAGAGTCCCAAATTCATCTATCTATATAGGAGAGAACAAAGTGAAACCTAAAAATAAAAACTGCTACTGTAAACGAACGCTTCAAACTAGAAGAACAAAAATTGGTGAGCCAAGTGGGATTCGTGTACTTGTCATAACCACCAAGTATCATCAAGATTGGGTGAAAAAATATTTGCTGGTATTTCGGAAACTCGTTATTTCTTAAAAGCTTGGCAACCCCTCTCAAAGATAGTGCTTTTCCACAGTCTGTGCCTATGGCTACTTGAACAGGAAACAAACCATAGTGACAAAACTGAGAATTACTTTTTTTGTCAAGTTTTAAAGAGCGACTAAAAACCATGTTGGATTTAGAGTCCCAAATTCATCTATCTATATAGGAGAGAACAGAGGGAAATCTAAATATAAAAACTGCTACTGTAGACGAACGCTTCAACCTAGAAGAACAAAATTTGGTGAGCAAAGTGTGATTTGTGTACTTGTCATTACCACCATTTATCATAAAGATTGGTGAAAAAATATTTGCTATTATTTCAGAGAATCGATATTTCTTGGAATATTGGGAACCGATTTCAATTTAAGTGCTTTTCCACAGTGTGTGCCTAGGGCTTCTTGAGGAGGAAACAAACCATAGAGAAAAAACTGAGAACTCATTTATTTTGTCAAGTTTCAAAGAGCTACAACAAACCATGTTGGATTTAGACTTCCACATTCTTCTATCGATATGGGAGAAAACAGAGTGAAACCTAAAAATAGAAACTGCTACTCTAAAGGAACGCTTCAACCTAGAAGAACAAAATTTGGTGAGCCAAGTGGGATTTGTGTACTTGTCATTACCACCACGTATCATCAAGTTTGGGTGAAAAAATATTTGCTGGTATTTCAGAAACTCGTAATTTTTGGAAGCTTGGCAACCCCTTTCAATGAAAGTGCTTTTCCACAGTCTCTGCTTAGGGCTACTTGAAGAGGAAAGAAGCCATAGGGACAAAACTGAGAACTATTTTTTTGTCAAGGTTCCAAGAGCTACTACAAACCATATTGGATTTAGAGTTCCAAATTCATCTATCTATATAGGAGAGAACAGAGTGAAACCTAAATATAAAAACTGCTACTGTAGACGAACGCTTCAAGCTAGAAGAACAAAGTTTGGTGAGCCAAGTGGCATTGTGTACTGATCATTATCACCAGGTATCATCAAGATTGGGTGAAAAAATATTTGCTGGTATTTCGGAAACTCGTAATTTCTTGGAAGCTTGGCAACCCCTTTCAAGGAAAGTTCTTTTCCACAGTCTCTGCTTAGGGCTACTTGAAGAGGAAACAAATCATAGAGACAAAACTGAGAACTCCTTTATTTTGTCAAGTTTCAAAGAGCTACTACAAACCATGCTGGATTTAGAGTTCCAAATTCATCTATCTATATAGGAGAGAACAGAGGGAAACCTAAAACTATAAACTGCTACTGTAAACGAACGCTTCAAACTAGAAGAACACAATTTGGTGAGCCACGTGGGATTTGTGTACTTGTCATTACCAACAGGTATCATAAAGATTGGGTGAAAAAATATTTTTTGGTATTTCGGAAACTCGTAATTTATTAGAAGCTTGGCAACCCCTATCAATGAAAGTGCTATCCACAGTCTGTGCCTAGGGCTACTTGAAGAGGAAAAAAACCATAGAGACAAAACTGAGAACTCCTTAATTTTGTTAAGTTTCAAAGAGCTACTACAAACATGTTGGATTTAGAGTTCCAAGTTCATCTATCTATATAGGAGAGTACAGAGGGAAACCTAAATATAGAAACTGCTACTGTAGACGAACGCTTCAACCTAGAAGAACAAAATTTGGTGAGCCAAGTGGGATTTGTGTACTGATCATTACCCCCAAGTATCATCAAGATTGGGTGAAATAATATTTGCTTGTATTTCGGAAAGTCGTTATTTCTTAGACGCTTGGCAACCCCTCTCAATGAAAGTGCTTTTACACAGTCTGTGCCTAGAACTACATGAAAAGAAAACAAACCATAGAGACAAAACTGGGAACTCCTTTATTTTGTCAAGTTTCAAAGAGCTACTACAAACCATGTTGGATTTAGAGTCCCAAATTCATCTTTCTATATAGGAGAGAACAAAGTGAAACCTAAAAATAAAAACTGCTACTGTAAACGAACGCTTCAAACTAGAAGAACAAAAATTGGGGAGTCAAGTGGGATTTGTGTACCGATCATTACGACCACGAGTCATCAAGATTGGGTATAAAAATGTTTTCTGGTATTTCGGAAACTCATTATTTCTTGGAAGCTTGGCAACCCCTTTCAATGAAAGTGCTTTTCCACAGTCCCTGTTTAGGGCTACTTGAAGAACAAACAATCCATAGGGACAAAACTGAGAACTATTTTTTGTCAAGTTTCAAAGAGCTACTACAAACCATGTTGATTTAGAGTTCCAAATTCATCTATCTATATAAGAGAGAACAGAGTGAAACCTAAAAATTAAAATTGCTACTGTAAAACGAACTCTTCAACCTAGAAGACCAAAATTGGTGAGCCATGTGGGATTTGTGTACTTGTCATTACCACCACGTATCATCAAGATTGGGTGAAAAATATTTGCCTGTATTTCGGAAACTCGTAATTTCTTGGAAGCTTGGCAACCCCTCTCAATGAAAGTGCTTTTCCACAGTCTCTGCTTAGGGCTACTTGAGGAGAAAACAAAACATAGATACAAAACTGAGAAATACATTTTTTTGAAAAGTTTCAGAGAGCTACTAAACCATGTTGGATTTAGAGTTCCAAATTCATCTATCTATAAGGAGAGACCAGAGGGAAACCTAAATATAAAAACTACTACTGTAGAGGAACGCTTCAACCTAGAACAAAATTTGGTGAACCAAGTGGGATTTGTGTACTGATCATTACGACCAAGTATCATCAAGATTGGGTGAAAAAATATTTGCTGGTATTTCGGAAACTCGTTAATTCTTAGAAGCTAGGCAACTCCTCTCAATGAAAGTGCTTTTCCACAGTCTGTGCCTAGGGCTACTTGAAGAAAAATAAACCATAGAGAAAAACCTGAGAACTCCTTTATGTTGTCAAGTTTCAAAATCTACTACAACCCATGTTGGATTTAGAGTTCCAAATTCATCTATCTATATAAGAGAGAACAGAGTGAAACCTACATATAAAAACTGCTACTGTAGACGAATGCTTCAACCTAGAAGAACACAATTTGGTGAGCCAAGTGGGATTTGTGTACTGATCATTACCACCAAGTATCATCAAGATTGGGTGAATAAATATTTGCTGGTATTTGGGAAAATCGTTATTTCTTAGAAGCTTGGAAATCCCTCTCAATAAAAGTGCCTTTACACAGTCTGTGCATAGGGCTAGTTGAAGAGGAAACAAACCATAGAGACAAAACTGAGAACTACTTTATTTTGTCAAGTTTCAAAGAGCTACTACAATCCCTGTTGGAATTTGAGTTCCAAATTCATCTATCTATATAGGAGAGAACAGAGTGAACCTAAAAATAAAAACTGCTACTGTAAACGAACACTTCATCCTAGAGGAACAAAATTTGTTGAGCCATGTGGGATTTGTGTACTTGTCATTACCACCACGTATCATCAAGATTGCATGAAAAAATATTTGCTGGTATTTCGGAAACTCGTAATGTCTTGGAAGCTTGGCCAACCCTTTCAATGAATGTGCTTTTCCACAGTCTTTGCTTAGGGCTACTTGAAGAGGAAACAAATCATAGAGACAAAACTGAGAACTACTTTTTTTTGTCAAGTTTCAAACAGCTACTACAAACCATGTTGGATTTAGAGTTCTAAACTCATCTATCTATATAGGAGAGAGCAGAGGGAACCCTAAAATTATAAACTGCTACTGTAAACGATCGCTTCAAACTAGAAGAACAAAATTTGGTGAGTCAAGTTGGATTTGTGTACTGATCATTACCACAAATTTTCATCAAGATTGGGTTAGAAAATATTTGCTGGAATTTCAGAAACTCGTTATTTCTTAGAAGATTGGCAACCCCTCTCAATGAAAGTGCTTTTCCACAGTCTGTGCCTAGGTCTACTTGAAGAGGAAACAAACCATAGAGACAAAACATAGAACTACTTTATTTTGTTAAATTTCAAAGAGCTACTACAAACCATGTTGGATATAGAGTTCCAAATTCATCTATCTATGTAGGAGAGAACAGAGTGAATCCTAAATATAAAAACTGCTACTGTAAACGAACGCTTCAACCTAGAAGAATAAAATTTGGTGAGCCAAGTGGGATGTGTGTACTGATCATTACCACCAAGTATCATCAAGATTGGGTGAAAAAATATGTGCTGGCATTTCGGAAACTCGTTAATTCTTAGAAGCTTGGCAACCCCTCTCAATGAAAGTGCTTTTCCAAAGTCTCTGCTTAGGGCTAATTGAAGACGAAACAAATAGTAGAGACTAAACTGAGAACTGCTTTATTTTGTGAAGTTTCAAACAGCTACTACAAACCATGTTGCATTTAGAGTTCCAAATTCATCTATGTATATAGGAGAGAACACAGGGAAACCTAAAAATATAAACTGCTACTGTAAACGAATGCTTCAAACTAGAAGAACAAAATTTCTTGAGTCAAGTTGCATTTGTGTACCGATCATTACCACAAAGTATCATCAACATTGGGTGAGAAAATATTTGCTGGTATTTCGGAAACTCCTTATTTCTTAGAAGCTTGGCAACACCTCTCAATGAAAGTGCTTTTCCACAGTCTGTTCTTAGGGCTACTTGAAGAGGAAAAAAAACATAGAGACAAAACTGAGAACTCCTTTATTTTTTAAACTTTCAAAGAGCTACTACAAACCATGTTGGATTTAGAGTTCCAAATTCATCTATCTATATAGGAGAGAACAGAGGGAAACCTAAATATAAAAAATGCTAATGTAGGCGAACGCTTCAACCTACAAGAACAAAATTTGGAGAGCCAAGTGGGATTTGTTTACTGATCAATACCACCAAGTATCATCAAAATTAGGTGAAAAATTATTTGCTGGTATTTCAGAAACTCGTTATTTCTTAGAAGCTTTCAACCCCTCTCAATGAAATTGCTTTTTCACAGTCTGTGCTTATGACTACTTGAAGAGGAAACAAACCATAGAGACAAAAGTGAGAACTCCTTTATTTTGTCAATTTCAAAGAGCTACTACAAACCATGTTGGATTTAGAGTTCCAAATTCATCTATCTATATAGGAAAGAACAAAGTGAAACCTAAAAAAAAAAAAAACTGCTCCTGTAAATGAACGCTTCAACCTAGAAGAACAAAATTCGGTGAGCCAAGTGGGAATGGCGTACATATCATTACAACCACGTATCATCAAGATTGGGTGAAAAAATATTTGCGGGTATTTCAAAAACTCGTAATTTCTTGGAAGCTTGGCAACCCCTTTCAATGAAACTGCTTTTCCACAGTCTATGATTATGGCGACTTCAAGAGGAAACAAATCATAGAGACAAAACTGAGAAATACTTTTTTTTGGTCAAGTTTCAAAGACCTACTACAAACCATGTTGGATTTAGAGTTCCAAATTAATCTATGTATATAAAAGAGAACAGAGGGAAACCTACAAATATAAACTGCTAATGTAACCGAACGCTTCAAACTAGAAGAACACAATTTGGTGAGTCAAGTGGGATTTGTGTACCAATTATTACCAGCAAGTATCATCAAGATTGGGTGAAAAAATATTTGCTGGTATTTGGGAAAATCGTTATTTTTTAGAAGCTTGGCAACACCTCTCAATGAAAGTGCTTTTCTACAGTCTGTGCCTACGGCTACTTGAAGAGGAAAAAAACCTGAGAGAGAAATCTGAGAACATTTTTATTTTGTCAAGTTTCAAAGAGCTACTACAAACCATGTTGGATTTAGAGTTCCAAATTCATCTATCTATATAGGAGAGAACAGAGGGAAACATAAAAATATAAACTGCTACTGTAACCGAACTCTTCAACCTAGAAGAACAAAATTTGGTGAGCCATGTGGGATTTGTTTACTTGTCATTACCACCACGTATCACCAAGATTGGGTAAAAAATATTTGCCTGTATTTCGGAAACTCGTAATTTCTTGGAAGCTTGGCAACCCCTCTCAATGAAAGTGCTTTTCCACAGTCTCTGCATAGGGCTACTTGAGAAGGAAACAAACCATAGATACAAAACTGAGAAATATATTTTTTGAAAAGTTTCAGAGAGCTACAAAACCATGTTGGATTTAGAGTTCTAAATTCATCTATCTATATAGGAGAGACCAGAGGGAAACCTAAAAATATAAACTGCTACTGCTTCAAACTAGAAGAACACAATTTGGTGAGCCAAATGGGATTTGTGTACTTGTCATTACAAACAGGTAACTTCAAGATTGGGAGAAAAAATATTTGCTGGTATTTCGGAAACTCGTAATTTCTTGGATGCTTGGCAACCCCTTTCAATGAAAGTGCTTTTCCACAGTCTCTGCTTAGGGCTACATGAAGAGGAAAGAAATCATAGAGAAAAAACTGAGAACTACTTTTTTTTGTGATGTTTCAAAGAAGTACTACTGACCATATTGGATTTAGAGTTTCAAGTTCATACATCTATATAGGAGAGAAAAGAGTGAAACCTAAATATAAAAACTGCTACTGCAGACGAACGCTGAAACCTAGACCAAAATTTGGAGAGCCAAGTGGGATTTGTGTCCTTATCATTACCACCAAGTATCATCAAGATTGGGTGAAAAAATATTTGCTGGTATATCGGAAACTCGTTATTTCTTAGAAGCTTGGCAACCCCTCTCAATGAAAGTGCTTTTCCACAGTCTGTGCCAAGGGCTACTTGAAGAGGAAATCAACCATAGAGACAAAACTGAGAACTCCTTTATTTTGTCAAGTTTCAAGAGCTACTACAAACCATGTTGGATTTAGTGTTCCAAATTCATCTATCTATATAGGAGAGAACAGAGTCAAACCTAAAAATAAAAACTGCTACTGTAAACGAACGATTCAACTTAGAAGAACAAAATTTGGTAAGCCAAGTGGGATTGGTGTACTTGTCATTAACAAAACGTATCATCAAGATTGGGTGAAAAAATATTTGCTGGTATTTGGGAAAATCGTTATTTCTTAGAAACTTGGAAATCCCTCTCAATAAAAGTGCCTTTACACAGTCTGTGCATAGGGCTAGTTGAAGAGGAAAGAAACCATAGAGACAAAACTGAGAACTACTTATTTTGTCAAGTTTCAAAGAGCTACTACAATCCCTGTTGGAATTTGAGTTCCAAATTCATCTATCTATATAGGAGAGAACATAGTGAAACCTAAAAATAAAAACTGCTACTGTAAACGAACACTTCATCCTAGTGGAATATAATTTGTTGAGCCATGTGGGACTTGTGTACTTGTCATTACGACCACGTATCATCAAGATTGCGTGAAAAAATATTTGCTGGTATTTCGGAAACTCGTAATGTCTTGGAAGCTTGGTCAACCCTTTCAATGAAAGTGCTTTTCCACAGTCTTTGCTTAGGGCTACTTGAAGAGGAAACAAAGCATAGAGACAAAATTGAGAACTACTTTTTTTTTGTCAAGTTTCAAACAGCTACTACAAACCATGTTGGATTTAGAGTTCCAAACTCATCTATCTATATAGGAGAGAGCAGAGGGAACCGTAAAATTATAAACTGCTACTGTAAACGATCGCTTCAAACTAGAAGAACAAAATTTTGTGAGTCAAGTTGGATTTGTATACTGATCATTACCACAAATTATCATCAAGATTGGGTTAGAAAATATTTGCTGGAATTTCAGAAACTCTTTATTTCTTAGAAGATTGGCAACCCCTCTCAATGAAAGTGCTTTTCCACAGTCTGTGCCTAGGGCTACTTTAAGAGGAAACAAACCATAGAGACAAAACATAGAACTACTTTATTTTGTGAAGTTTCAAAGAGCTACCACAAACCATGTTGGATATCGAGTTCCAAATTCATCTATCTATATAGGAGAGAACAGAGTGAAACCTAAATATAAAAACTGCTACTGTAGACGAACGCTTCAACCTAGAAGAATAAAATTTGGTGAGCCAAGTGGGAGGTGTGTACTGATCATTACCACCAAGTATCATCAAGATTGGGTGAAAAAATATGTGCTGGCATTTCGGAAACTCGTTAATTCTTAGAAGCTTGGCAACCCCTCTCAATGAAAATGCTTTTCCAAAGTCTCTGCTTAGGGCTAATTGAAGACGAAACAAATAGTAGAGACAAAACTGAGAACTGCTTTATTTTGTGAAGTTTCAAACAGCTACTACAAAGCAAGTTGGATTTAGAGTTCCAAATTCATCTATGTATATAGGAGAGAACACAGGGAAACCTAAAAATATAAAGTGCTACTGTAAACGAATCCTTCTAACTAGAAGAACAAAATTTGGTGAGTCAAGTTGCATTTGTGTACCGATCATTACCACAAAGTATCATCAAGATTGGGTGAGAAAATATTTGCTGGTATTTCGGAAACTCGTTATTTCTTAGAAGCTTGGCAACACCTCTCAATGAAAGTGCTTTTCCACAGTCTGTTCTTAGGGCTACTTGAAGAGGAAAAAAAACATAGAGACAAAACTGAGAACTCCTTTATTTTTTGAACTTTCAAAGAGCTACTACAAACCATGTTGGATTTAGAGTTCCAAATTCATCTATCTATATAGGAGAGAACAGAAGGAAACCTAAATATAAAAAATGCTAATGTAGGCGAACGCTTCAACCTACAAGAACAAAATTTGGTGAGCCAAGTGGGATTTGTTTACTAATCAACACCACCAAGTATCATCAAAATTAGGTGAAAAATTATTTGCTGGTATTTCAGAAACTCGTTATTTCTTAGAAGCTTTCAACCCCTCTCAATGAAAGTGCTTTTCCACAGTCTGTGCTTAGGACTACTTGAAGAGGAAACAAACCATAGAGACAAAACTGAGAACTCCTTTATTTTGTCAATTTCAAAGAGCTACTACAAACCAAGTTGGATTTAGAGTTCCAAATTCATCTATCTATATAGGAAAGAACAAAGTGAAACCTAAAAAAAAAAAAAAAACTGCTCCTGTAAATGAACGCTTCAACCTAGAAGAACAAAATTCGGTGAGCCAAGTGGGATTGGTGTACATATCATTACAACCACGTATCATAAAGATCGGGTGAAAAAATATTTGCGGGTATTTCGAAAACTCGTAATTTCTTGGAAGCTTGGCAACCCCTTTCAATGAAACTGCTTTTCCACAGTCTATGATTATTGCGACTTGAAGAGGAAACAAATCATAGAGACAAAACTGAGAAATACTTTTTTTTGGTCAAGTTTCAAAGACCTACTACAAATCATGTTGGATTTAGAGTTCCAAAATAATCTATCTATATAAAAGTGAACAGAGGGAAACCTAAAAATATAAACTGCTACTGTAACCGAACGCTTCAAACTAGAAGAACACAATTGGGTGAGTCAAGTGGGATTTGTACCGATTATTACCACCAAGTATCATGAAGATTGGGTGAAAAAATATTTGCTGGTGTTTGGGAAAATCGTTATTTTTTAGAAGCTTGGCAACACCTCTCAATGAAAGTGCTTTTCCACAGTCTGTGCCTAGGGCTACTTTAAGAGGAAACAAACCATAGAGACAAAAATGAGAACTAATTTTTTGACAAGTTTCAAAGAGCTACCACAAACCATGTTGGATTTACAGTTCCACATTCATCTATCTATATAGGAGACAACAGAGGGAAACCTAAATATAAAAACTGCTACTGTAGACGAAGCTTCAAACTAGAAGAACAAAATTTGGTGAGCCAAGTGGGATTTTTGTACTAATCATTACCACCAAGTATCATCAAGATTGGGTGAAAAAATATTTGCTGGTATTTCAGAAACTCGTAATTTCTTGGAAGCTTGGCAACCCCTCTCAATGAAAGTGCTTTTCCACAGTCTGTGCCTAGGGATATTAAAAGAGGAAACAAAACATAGAGGCAAAACTGAGAACTACTTTATTTTGTCAAGTTTCAAAGAGCTACTACAAACCATTTGGATTTAGAGTTCCATATTCATCTATCTATATAAGAAGGAACAGAGAGAACCCTACATATAAAAACTGCTACTGTAGATGAACTCTTCTACCTCGAAGAACACAATTTGGTGAGCCAAGTGGGATTTGTCTACTGATCATTACCACCACGTATTACCAAGATTGGGTGAAAAAATATTTCCTGGTATTTCGGAAACTCGTTATTTCTTAGAAGCTTGGCAAGCCCTTTCAATGAAAGTGCTTTTCCACAGTCTGTGCATACGGCTACATGAAGAGGAAACAAACCATAGAGACAAAACTGAGAACTACTATATTTTGCCATGTTTCAAAGAGCTACTACAAACCATGTTGGCTTTAGAGTTCCAAATTCATCTACCTATATAGGAGAAAATAGAGTGAAACCTAAAAAAAACCTGCTACTGTATACGAACGCTTCAACCTAGAAGTACAAATTTGGTGAGCCAAGTGGGATTTGTGTACTTGTCATTACCACCACGTATCATCAAGATTGCATGAAAAAATATTTGCTGGTATTTCAGAAACTCGTAATTTCGTGAAAGCTTGGCAACCCATCTCAATGAAAGTGCTTTTCCAAAGTCTGTGCCTAGGGCTACTTGAAGAGGAAACAAACCATAGAGACTGAACTTAGAATTCCTTTATTTTGTCAATTTCAAAGAGCTACTACAAACCATGTTGGATTTAGAGTTTCAAATTCATCTCTCTATATAGGAGAGAACAGAGTGAAACCTAAATATAAATACTGCACTGTCGACGAACGCTTCAACCTAGAGGAACAAAATTTGGTGAGCCAAGTGGGATTTGTGTACTTGTCATTATCACCAGGTATCATCCGGATTGGGTGAAAAAATATTTGCTGGTTTTTCAGATATTCATAATTTCTTGGAAGCTTCGGAACCCCATTCAGTGAAAGTACTTTTCCACAGTCTCTGCTTAGGGCTACTTGAAGAGGAAACAAACCATAGAGGCAAAACTGAGAACTCCTTTATTTTGTCAAGTTTCAAAGAGCTACTAAAAACCATGTTGGATTTAGAGTTCCAAATTCATCTACCTATATAGGAGAGAATAGAGTGAAACCTAAAAAAAACCTGATACTGTAAACGAAGGCTTCAATCTAGAAGAACAAAATTTGGTGAGCCAAGTGGGATTTGTGTACTTGTCATTACCAAGACGTATCATTAAGATTGGGTGAAAAAATATTTGCTGGTATTTCGGAAACTCGTAACTTCATGGAAGCTTGTCAACCCCTTTCAATGAAAGAGCTTTTCCACAGTGTGTGCCTAGGGTTACTTGAAGAGGAAACAAACCATAGAGACAAACTGAGAACTACTTTATTTTGTCAAGTTTCAAAGAGCTACTAGTAACCATGTTGGATTTAGAGTTCCAAATTCATCTATCTATATAAAGAGAGAACAGAGAGAAACCTACATATAAAAACTGCTACTTTAGATGAACGCTTCAACGTAAGAACACAATCTGGTGAGCCAAGTGGGATTTGTGTATTGATCATTACCACCAAGAATCATCAAGATTGGGTGAAAAAATATTTGCTGGTATTTCGGAAACTCGTTATTTCTTAGAAGCTTGGCAACCCCTCTCAATGAAATTTCTTTTCCACAGTCTGTGCCTAGGGTTACTTGAAGAGGAAACAAACCAGAGAGACAAAACTGATAACTCCTTTTTTTTTGTCAAGTTTCAAAGAGCTACTACAAACCATGTTGGATTTAGAGTTCCAAATTCACCTATCTATATAGGAGATAACAGAGGGAAATCTAAATATTAAAACAGCTACTGTAGACGAAGGCTTGAACCTAGAAGAACAAAATTTGGTGAGACAAGTGGGATTTGTGTACTGATCATTACCACCAAGTATCATCAAGTTTGGGTGAAAAAATATTTGCTGGTGTTTCGGAAACTCGTTATTTTTTAGAAGCTTGGCAACCCCTCTCAATGAAAGTGCTTTTCCACAGTCTGTGCCTAGGGCTACTTGAAGAGGAAACAAACCATAGAGACATAAATGAGAACTACTTTATTTTGTCAAGTTTCAAAGAGCTACTACAAACCATGTTGGTTTTAGAGTTCCAAATTCATCTCTCTATATAAGAGAGAACAGAGTGAAACCTATGTATAAAAACTGCTATTGTAGAAGAAAGCTTCAACATAGAAGAACACAATTTGGTCAGCCAAGTGGGATTTGTGTACTGATCATTACCACCAAGTTTAATCAAGTTTGGGTGAAAAATATTTGCTGGTATTTCTGAAACTTGTTATTTTTAGAAGCTTGGCAACCCCTCTCAATGAAAGTGCTTTTCCACAGTCTGTGCCTAGGGCTACTTTAAGAGGAAACAAACCATAGAGACAAAACTGAGAAATACGTTATTTTCTCAAGTTACAAAGAGCTACTACAAACCATGTTGGATAGAGTTCCAAATTCATCTATCTATATAGGGGAGAACAGAGTGAAACGTAAATATAAAAACTGCTACTGTAGACGAAAGCTTAAACCTAGAAGAACAAAATTTGGTGAGCCAAGTGGGATTTGTGTACTGATCATTACCACCAAGTATCATCAAGATTGGGTGAAAAAATATTTGCTGGTATTTCGGAAACTCGTTATTTCTTAGAGGCTTGGCTACCCATCTCAATGAAAATGCTTTTCCACAGTTTGTGCCTATTGTTACTTGAAGAGGAAACAAACCATAGAGACAAAACTGAGAACTATTTTATTTTATCATGTTTCAAAGAGCTACTACAAACCATGTTGAATTTAGAGTTCCAAATCCATCTATCTATACAGGACAGAACAGAGGGAAACCTAAAAATAAAAATTACTACGGTATACGAACGCTTCAACCTAGAAGAACAAAATTTGGTGAGCCACGTGGGATTTGTGTACTTGTCATTACCACCACGTATCATCAAGATTGCTTGAAAAAATATTTGCTGGTATTTCAGAAACTCGTAATTTCTTGGAAGCTTGGCAACCCCTCTCAATGAAGTGCTTTTCCACAGTTTGTGCCTAGGGATACTTAAAGATTAAACAAAACATAGAGGCAAAACTGAGAACTACTTTATTTTGTCAAGTTTCAAAGAGCTACTACAAACCATTTGGATTTAGAGTTCCATATTCATCTATCTATATAAGAGAGAACAGAGTGAAACCTACATATAAAAACTGCTACTGTAGACGAACGCTTCAACCTCGAACAACACAATTTGGTGAGCCAAGTGGGATTTGTCTACTGATCATTACCACCACGTATCACCAAGATTGGGTGAAAAAATATTTCCTGGTATTTCGGAAACTCGTTATTTCTTAGAAGCTTGGCAAGCCCTTTCAATGAAAGTGCTTTTCCACAGTCTGTGCATACGGCTACATGAAGAGGAAACAAACCATAGAGACAAAACTGAGAACTACTATATTTTTTCATGTTTCAAAGAGCTACTACAAACCATGTTGCCTTTAGAGTTCCAAATTCATCTACCTATATAGGAGAGAATAGAGTGAAACCTAAAAAAAACCTGCTACTGTAAACGAAGGCTTCAATCTAGAAGAACAAAATTTGGTGAGCCAAGTGGGATTTGTGTACTTGTCATTACCAAGACGTATCATCAAGATTGGGTGAAAAAATATTTGCTGGTATTTTGGAAACTCGTAACTTCTTGGAAGCTTGTCAACCCCTTTCAATGAAAGAGCTTTTCCACAGTGTGTGCCTAGGGTTACTTGAAGAGGAAACAAACCATAGAGACAAAACTGAGAACTACTTTATTTTGTCAAGTTTCAAAGAGCTACTAGTAACCATGTTGGAGTTAGAGTTCCAAATTCATCTATCTATATAAGAGAGAACAGAGAGAAACCTACATATAAAAACTGCTACTTTAGATGAATGCTTCAACGTAAGAACACAATCAGGTGTGCCAAGTGGGATTTGTGTACTGATCATTACCACCAAAAATCATCAAGATTGGGTGAAAAAATATTTGCTGGTATTTCGGAAACACATTATTTCTTAGAAGCTTGGCAACCCCTCTCAATGAAATTTCTTTTCCACAGTCTGTGCCTAGGGTTACTTGAAGAGGAAACAAACCAGAGAGACAAAACTGATAACGCCTTTTTTTTTGTCAAGTTTCAAAGAGCTACTACAAACCATGTTGGATTTAGAGTTCCAAATTCACCTATCTATTCAGGAGATAACAGAGGGAAATCTAAATATTAAAACAGCTACTGTAGACGAAGGCTTGAACCTAGAAGAACAAAATTTGGTGAGCCAAGTGGGATTTGTGTACTGATCATTACCACCAAGTATCATCAAGTTTGGGTGAAAAAATATTTGCTGGTGTTTCGGAAACTCGTTATTTTTTAGAAGCTTGGCAACCCCTCTCAATGAAAGTGCTTTTCCACATTCTGTGCCTAGGGCTACTTGAAGAGGAAACAAACCATAGAGACATAACTGAGAACTACTTTATTTTGTCAAGTTTCAAAGAGCTACTACAAACCATGTTGGTTTTAGAGTTGCAAATTCATCTCTCTATATAAGAGAGAACAGAGTGAAACCTATGTATAAAAACTGCTACTGTAGACGAAAGCTTCAACCTAGAAGAACACAATTTGGTCAGCCAAGAGGGATTTGTGTACTGATCATTACCACCAAGTTTAAAAAAGTTTGGGTGAAAAATATTTGCTGGTATTTCGGAAACTTGTTATTTCTTAGAAGCTTGGCAACCCCTCTCAATGAAAGGGCTTTTCCACAGTCTGTGCCTAGTGCTACTTTAAGAGGAAACAAACCATAGAGACAAAACTGAGAAATACCTTATTTTCTCAAGTTTCAAAGAGCTACTACAAACCATGTTGGATTTAGAGTTCCAAATTCATCTATCTATATAGGGGAGAACAGAGTGAAACGTAAATATAAAAACTGCTACTGTAGACGAAAGCTTAAACCTAGAAGAACAAAATTTGGTTAGCCAAGTGGGATTTGTGTACTGATCATTACCACCAAGTATCATCAAGATTGGGTGAAAAAATATTTGCTGGTATTTCGGAAACTCGTTATTTCTTAGAGGCTTGGCAACCCATCTCAATGAAAGTGCTTTTCCACAGTTTGTGACTATTGCTACTTGAAGAGGAAACAAACCATAGAGACAAAACTGAGAACTATTTTATTTTGTCGTGTTTCAAAGACCTACTACAAACCATGTTGAATTTAGAGTTCCAAATCCATCTATCTATACAGGACAGAACAGAGGGAAACCTAAAAATAAAAATTACTACAGTATACGAACGCTTCAACCTAGAAGAACAAAATTTGGTGAGCCAAGTGGTATTTGTGTACTTGTCATTACCACCACGTATCATCAAGATTGCTTGAAAAAATATTTGCTGGTATTTCAGAAACTCGTAATTTCTTGGAAGCTTGGCAACCCCTCTCAATGAAGTGCTTTTCCACAGTCTGTGCCTAGGGATACTTAAAGATTAAACAAAACTTAGAGGCAAAACTGAGAACTACTTTATTTTGTCAAGTTTCAAAGAGCTACTACAAACCATTTGGATTTAGAGTTCCATATTCATCTATCTATATAAGAGAGAACAGAGTGAAACCTACATATAAAAACTGCTACTGTAGACGAAAGCTTCAACCTCGAACAACACAATTTGGTGAGCCAAGTGGGATTTGTCTACTGATCATTACCACCACGTATCACCAAGATTGGGTGAAAAAATATTTCCTGGTATTTCGGAAACTCGTTATTTCTTAGAAGCTTGGCAAGCCCTTTCAATGAAAGTGCTTTTCCACAGTCTGTGCATACGGCTACATGAAGAGGAAACAAACCATAGAGACAAAACTGAGAACTACTATATTTTGCCATGTTTCAAAGAGCTACTACAAACCATGTTGGCTTTAGAGTTCCAAATTCATCTACCTATATAGGAGAAAATAGAGTGAAACCTAAAAAAAACCTGCTACTGTATACGAACGCTTCAACCTAGAAGTACAAATTTGGTGAGCCAAGTGGGATTTGTGTACTTGTCATTACCACCACGTATCATCAAGATTGCATGAAAAAATATTTGCTGGTATTTCAGAAACTCGTAATTTCGTGAAAGCTTGGCAACCCATCTCAATGAAAGTGCTTTTCCAAAGTCTGTGCCTAGGGCTACTTGAAGAGGAAACAAACCATAGAGACTGAACTTAGAATTCCTTTATTTTGTCAATTTCAAAGAGCTACTACAAACCATGTTGGATTTAGAGTTTCAAATTCATCTCTCTATATAGGAGAGAACAGAGTGAAACCTAAATATAAATACTGCACTGTCGACGAACGCTTCAACCTAGAGGAACAAAATTTGGTGAGCCAAGTGGGATTTGTGTACTTGTCATTATCACCAGGTATCATCCGGATTGGGTGAAAAAATATTTGCTGGTTTTTCAGATATTCATAATTTCTTGGAAGCTTCGGAACCCCATTCAGTGAAAGTACTTTTCCACAGTCTCTGCTTAGGGCTACTTGAAGAGGAAACAAACCATAGAGGCAAAACTGAGAACTCCTTTATTTTGTCAAGTTTCAAAGAGCTACTAAAAACCATGTTGGATTTAGAGTTCCAAATTCATCTACCTATATAGGAGAGAATAGAGTGAAACCTAAAAAAAACCTGATACTGTAAACGAAGGCTTCAATCTAGAAGAACAAAATTTGGTGAGCCAAGTGGGATTTGTGTACTTGTCATTACCAAGACGTATCATTAAGATTGGGTGAAAAAATATTTGCTGGTATTTCGGAAACTCGTAACTTCTTGGAAGCTTGTCAACCCCTTTCAATGAAAGAGCTTTTCCACAGTGTGTGCCTAGGGTTACTTGAAGAGGAAACAAACCATAGAGACAAAACTGAGAACTACTTTATTTTGTCAAGTTTCAAAGAGCTACTAGTAACCATGTTGGATTTAGAGTTCCAAATTCATCTATCTATATAAGAGAGAACAGAGAGAAACCTACATATAAAAACTGCTACTTTAGATGAACGCTTCAACGTAAGAACACAATCTGGTGAGCCAAGTCGGATTTGTGTATTGATCATTACCACCAAGAATCATCAAGATTGGGTGAAAAAATATTTGCTGGTATTTCGGAAACTTGTTATTTCTTAGAAGCTTGGCAACCCCTCTCAATGAAATTTCTTTTCCACAGTCTGTGCCTAGGGTTACTTGAAGAGGAAACAAACCAGAGAGACAAAACTGATAACTCCTTTTTTTTTGTCAAGTTTCAAAGAGCTACTACAAACCATGTTGGATTTAGAGTTCCAAATTCACCTATCTATATAGGAGATAACAGAGGGAAATCTAAATATTAAAACAGCTACTGTAGACGAAGGCTTGAACCTAGAAGAACAAAATTTGGTGAGACAAGTGGGATTTGTGTACTGATCATTACCACCAAGTATCATCAAGTTTGGGTGAAAAAATATTTGCTGGTGTTTCGGAAACTCGTTATTTTTTAGAAGCTTGGCAACCCCTCTCAATGAAAGTGCTTTTCCACAGTCTGTGCCTAGGGCTACTTGAAGACGAAACAAACCATAGAGACATAAATGAGAACTACTTTATTTTGTCAAGTTTCAAAGAGCTACTACAAACCATGTTGGTTTTAGAGTTCCAAATTCATCTCTCTATATAAGAGAGAACAGAGTGAAACCTATGTATAAAAACTGCTATTGTAGAAGAAAGCTTCAACATAGAAGAACACAATTTGGTCAGCCAAGTGGGATTTGTGTACTGATCATTACCACCAAGTTTAATCAAGTTTGGGTGAAAAATATTTGCTGGTATTTCTGAAACTTGTTATTTTTAGAAGCTTGGCAACCCCTCTCAATGAAAGTGCTTTTCCACAGTCTGTGCCTAGGGCTACTTTAAGAGGAAACAAACCATAGAGACAAAACTGAGAAATACGTTATTTTCTCAAGTTACAAAGAGCTACTACAAACCATGTTGGATTTAGAGTTCCAAATTCATCTATCTATATAGGAAAGAACAAAGTGAAACCTAAAAAAAAAAAAAAAAACTGCTCCTGTAAATGAACGCTTCAACCTAGAAGAACAAAATTCGGTGAGCCAAGTGGGATTGGTGTACATATCATTACAACCACGTATCATCAAGATTGGGTGAAAAAATATTTGCGGGTATTTCGAAAACTCGTAATTTCTTGGAAGCTTGGCAACCCCTTTCAATGAAACTGCTTTTCCACAGTCTATGATTATTGCGACTTGAAGAGGAAACAAATCATAGAGACAAAACTGAGAAATACTTTTTTTTGGTCAAGTTTCAAAGACCTACTACAAATCATGTTGGATTTAGAGTTCCAAAATAATCTATCTATATAAAAGTGAACAGAGGGAAACCTAAAAATATAAACTGCTACTGTAACCGAACGCTTCAAACTAGAAGAACACAATTGGGTGAGTCAAGTGGGATTTGTACCGATTATTACCACCAAGTATCATCAAGATTGGGTGAAAAAATATTTGCTGGTATTTGGGAAAATCGTTATTTTTTAGAAGCTTGGCAACACCTCTCAATGAAAGTGCTTTTCCACAGTCTGTGCCTAGGGCTACTTTAAGAGGAAACAAACCATAGAGACAAAACTGAGAACTAATTTTTTGACAAGTTTCAAAGAGCTACCACAAACCATGTTGGATTTACAGTTCCACATTCATCTATCTATATAGGAGACAACAGAGGGAAACCTAAATATAAAAACTGCTACTGTAGACGAAGCTTCAAACTAGAAGAACAAAATTTGGTGAGCCAAGTGGGATTTTTGTACTAATCATTACCACCAAGTATCATCAAGATTGGGTGAAAAAATATTTGCTGGTATTTCAGAAACTCGTAATTTCTTGGAAGCTTGGCAACCCCTCTCAATGAAAGTGCTTTTCCACAGTCTGTGCCTAGGGATATTTAAAGAGGAAACAAAACATAGAGGCAAAACTGAGAACTACTTTATTTTGTCAAGTTTCAAAGAGCTACTACAAACCATTTGGATTTAGAGTTCCATATTCATCTATCTATATAAGAAGGAACAGAGAGAACCCTACATATAAAAACTGCTACTGTAGATGAACTCTTCAACCTCGAAGAACACAATTTGGTGAGCCAAGTGGGATTTGTCTACTGATCATTACCACCACGTATTACCAAGATTGGGTGAAAAAATATTTCCTGGTATTTCGGAAACTCGTTATTTCTTAGAAGCTTGTCAAGCCCTTTCAATGAAATTGCTTTTCCACAGTCTGTTAATATGGCTACATGAAGAGGAAACAAACCATAGAGACAAAACTGAGAACTACTATATTTTGTCATGTTTCAAAGAGCTACTACAAACCATGTTGGATTTAGAGTTCCAAATTCATCTACCTATATAGGAGAGAATAGAGTGAAACCTAAAAAAAACCTGATACTGTAAACGAAGGCTTCAATCTAGAAGAACAAAATTTGGTGAGCCAAGTGGGATTTGTGTACTTGTCATTACCAAGACGTATCATTAAGATTGGGTGAAAAAATATTTGCTGGTATTTTGGAAACTCGTAACTTCTTGGAAGCTTGTCAACCCCTTTCAATGAAAGAGCTTTTCCACAGTGTGTGCCTAGGGTTACTTGAAGAGGAAACAAACCATAGAGACAAAACTGAGAACTACTTTGTTTTGTCAAGTTTCAAAGAGCTACTAGTAACCATGTTGGATTTAGAGTTCCAAATTCATCTATCTATATAAGAGAGAACAGAGAGAAACCTACATATAAAAACTGCTACTTTAGATGAACGCTTCAACGTAAGAACACAATCTGGTGAGCCAAGTCGGATTTGTGTATTGATCATTACCACCAAGAATCATCAAGATTGGGTGAAAAAATATTTGCTGGTATTTCGGAAACTCGTTATTTCTTAGAAGCTTGGCAACCCCTCTCAATGAAATTTCTTTTCCACAGTCTGTGCCTAGGGTTACTTGAAGAGGAAACAAACCAGAGAGACAAAACTGATAACTCCTTTTTTTTTGTCAAGTTTCAAAGAGCTACTACAAACCATGTTGGATTTAGAGTTCCAAATTCACCTATCTATATAGGAGATAACAGAGGGAAATCTAAATATTAAAACAGCTACTGTAGACGAAGGCTTGAACCTAGAAGAACAAAATTTGGTGAGACAAGTGGGATTTGTGTACTGATCATTACCACCAAGTATCATCAAGTTTGGGTGAAAAAATATTTGCTGGTGTTTCGGAAACTCGTTATTTTTTAGAAGCTTGGCAACCCCTCTCAATGAAAGTGCTTTTCCACAGTCTGTGCCTAGGGCTACTTGAAGAGGAAACAAACCATAGAGACATAAATGAGAACTACTTTATTTTGTCAAGTTTCAAAGAGCTACTACAAACCATGTTGGTTTTAGAGTTCCAAATTCATCTCTCTATATAAGAGAGAACAGAGTGAAACCTATGTATAAAAACTGCTATTGTAGAAGAAAGCTTCAACATAGAAGAACACAATTTGGTCAGCCAAGTGGGATTTGTGTACTGATCATTACCACCAAGTTTAATCAAGTTTGGGTGAAAAATATTTGCTGGTATTTCTGAAACTTGTTATTTTTAGAAGCTTGGCAACCCCTCTCAATGAAAGTGCTTTTCCACAGTCTGTGCCTAGGGCTACTTTAAGAGGAAACAAACCATAGAGACAAAACTGAGAAATACGTTATTTTCTCAAGTTACAAAGAGCTACTACAAACCATGTTGGATTTAGAGTTCCAAATTCATCTATCTATATAGGGGAGAACAGAGTGAAACGTAAATATAAAAACTGCTACTGTAGACGAAAGCTTAAACCTAGAAGAACAAAATTTGGTGAGCCAAGTGGGATTTGTGTACTGATCATTACCACCAAGTATCATCAAGATTGGGTGAAAAAATATTTGCTGGTATTTCGGAAACTCGTTATTTCTTAGAGGCTTGGCTACCCATCTCAATGAAAATGCTTTTCCACAGTTTGTGCCTATTGTTACTTGAAGAGGAAACAAACCATAGAGACAAAACTGAGAACTATTTTATTTTATCATGTTTCAAAGAGCTACTACAAACCATGTTGAATTTAGAGTTCCAAATCCATCTATCTATACAGGACAGAACAGAGGGAAACCTAAAAATAAAAATTACTACGGTATACGAACGCTTCAACCTAGAAGAACAAAATTTGGTGAGCCACGTGGGATTTGTGTACTTGTCATTACCACCACGTATCATCAAGATTGCTTGAAAAAATATTTGCTGGTATTTCAGAAACTCGTAATTTCTTGGAAGCTTGGCAACCCCTCTCAATGAAGTGCTTTTCCACAGTTTGTGCCTAGGGATACTTAAAGATTAAACAAAACATAGAGGCAAAACTGAGAACTACTTTATTTTGTCAAGTTTCAAAGAGCTACTACAAACCATTTGGATTTAGAGTTCCATATTCATCTATCTATATAAGAGAGAACAGAGTGAAACCTACATATAAAAACTGCTACTGTAGACGAACGCTTCAACCTCGAACAACACAATTTGGTGAGCCAAGTGGGATTTGTCTACTGATCATTACCACCACGTATCACCAAGATTGGGTGAAAAAATATTTCCTGGTATTTCGGAAACTCGTTATTTCTTAGAAGCTTGGCAAGCCCTTTCAATGAAAGTGCTTTTCCACAGTCTGTGCATACGGCTACATGAAGAGGAAACAAACCATAGAGACAAAACTGAGAACTACTATATTTTTTCATGTTTCAAAGAGCTACTACAAACCATGTTGCCTTTAGAGTTCCAAATTCATCTACCTATATAGGAGAGAATAGAGTGAAACCTAAAAAAACCTGCTACTGTAAACGAAGGCTTCAATCTAGAAGAACAAAATTTGGTGAGCCAAGTGGGATTTGTGTACTTGTCATTACCAAGACGTATCATCAAGATTGGGTGAAAAAATATTTGCTGGTATTTCGGAAACTCGTAACTTCTTGGAAGCTTGTCAACCCCTTTCAATGAAAGAGCTTTTCCACAGTGTGTGCCTAGGGTTACTTGAAGAGGAAACAAACCATAGAGACAAAACTGAGAACTACTTTATTTTGTCAAGTTTCAAAGAGCTACTAGTAACCATGTTGGAGTTAGAGTTCCAAATTCATCTATCTATATAAGAGAGAACAGAGAGAAACCTACATATAAAAACTGCTACTTTAGATGAATGCTTCAACGTAAGAACACAATCAGGTGAGCCAAGTGGGATTTGTGTACTGATCATTACCACCAAAAATCATCAAGATTGGGTGAAAAAATATTTGCTGGTATTTCGGAAACACATTATTTCTTAGAAGCTTGGCAACCCCTCTCAATGAAATTTCTTTTCCACAGTCTGTGCCTAGGGTTACTTGAAGAGGAAACAAACCAGAGAGACAAAACTGATAACGCCTTTTTTTTTGTCAAGTTTCAAAGAGCTACTACAAACCATGTTGGATTTAGAGTTCCAAATTCACCTATCTATTCAGGAGATAACAGAGGGAAATCTAAATATTAAAACAGCTACTGTAGACGAAGGCTTGAACCTAGAAGAACAAAATTTGGTGAGCCAAGTGGGATTTGTGTACTGATCATTACCACCAAGTATCATCAAGTTTGGGTGAAAAAATATTTGCTGGTCTTTCGGAAACTCGTTATTTTTTAGAAGCTTGGCAACCCCTCTCAATGAAAGTGCTTTTCCACATTCTGTGCCTAGGGCTACTTGAAGAGGAAACAAACCATAGAGACATAACTGAGAACTACTTTATTTTGTCAAGTTTCAAAGAGCTACTACAAACCATGTTGGTTTTAGAGTTGCAAATTCATCTCTCTATATAAGAGAGAACAGAGTGAAACCTATGTATAAAAACTGCTACTGTAGACGAAAGCTTCAACCTAGAAGAACACAATTTGGTCAGCCAAGTGGGATTTGTGTACTGATCATTACCACCAAGTTTAAAAAAGTTTGGGTGAAAAATATTTGCTGGTATTTCGGAAACTTGTTATTTCTTAGAAGCTTGGCAACCCCTCTCAATGAAAGGGCTTTTCCACAGTCTGTGCCTAGTGCTACTTTAAGAGGAAACAAACCATAGAGACAAAACTGAGAAATACCTTATTTTCTCAAGTTTCAAAGAGCTACTACAAACCATGTTGGATTTAGAGTTCCAAATTCATCTATCTATATAGGGGAGAACAGAGTGAAACGTAAATATAAAAACTGCTACTGTAGACGAAAGCTTAAACCTAGAAGAACAAAATTTGGTTAGCCAAGTGGGATTTGTGTACTGATCATTACCACCAAGTATCATCAAGATTGGGTGAAAAATATTTGCTGGTATTTCGGAAACTCGTTATTTCTTAGAGGCTTGGCAACCCATCTCAATGAAAGTGCTTTTCCACAGTTTGTGACTATTGCTACTTGAAGAGGAAACAAACCATAGAGACAAAACTGAGAACTATTTTATTTTGTCGTGTTTCAAAGACCTACTACAAACCATGTTGAATTTAGAGTTCCAAATCCATCTATCTATACAGGACAGAACAGAGGGAAACCTAAAAATAAAAATTACTACAGTATACGAACGCTTCAACCTAGAAGAACAAAATTTGGTGAGCCAAGTGGTATTTGTGTACTTGTCATTACCACCACGTATCATCAAGATTGCTTGAAAAAATATTTGCTGGTATTTCAGAAACTCGTAATTTCTTGGAAGCTTGGCAACCCTCTCAATGAAGTGCTTTTCCACAGTCTGTGCCTAGGGATACTTAAAGAT
>NW_027515461.1:335428-380904 GCF_048772815.1 Callospermophilus lateralis
TACCAGCAAATATTTTTTTCACCCAATCTTGATGATACTTGGTGGTTATGATCAGTTCACAAATCCCACTTGGATCACCGAATTTTGTTCTTCTTGATGAAGCGTTCGTCTACAGTAGCAGTTTTTATGTTTAGCTTTCACTCTGTTCTCTGCTATATAGCTAGATGAATTTGGAACTCTAAATCCAACATGGTTTGTAGTGGCTCTTTGAAACTTGACAAAATGAAGGAGTTCTCTTTTTTGTCTCTATGGTTTGTTTCCTCTTCAAGTAGCGCTAGGCCACAGAGGGTGGATACGCACTTTCATTGAGAGGGGTTGCCAACTTCCAAGAAATTACGAGTTTTCGAAATACCAGCAAATATTTTTTCACCCAATCTTGATGGTACATAGTGTTTTCGATTGGTACACAAATCCCACTTGACTCACCAAATTTTGTTCTTCTAGGTTGAAGCGTTCGTCTACAGTAGCAGTTTTTATATTTAGGTTTCACTCTGTTCTCTCCTATATAGATAGATGAATTTGGAACTCTAAATCAAATATGGTTTGTAGTAGCTCTTTGAAACTTGAAAAAATAAAGGAGTTCTCAGTTTTTTCTCTATGGTTTGTTTCCTCTTCAAGTAGCCCCAGGCACAAACGGAGGAAAAGCACTTTCATTGAGAGTGGTTGCCAAGCTTCCAAGAAATTACGAGTTTCCGAAATACCAGCAAATATTTTTTCACCCAATCTTGATGATACTTGGTGGTAATGATCAGTTCACAAATCCCACTTGGATCCCCGAATTTTGTTCTTCTTGATGAAGCGTTCGTCTACAGTAGCAGTTTTTATGTTTAGGTTTCACTCTGTTCTCTGCTATATAGCTAGATGAATTTGGAACTCTAAATCCAACATGGTTTGTAGTGGCTCTTTGAAACTTGACAAAATGAAGGAGTTCTCTGTTTTGTCTCTATGGTTTGTTTCCTCTTCAAGTAGCCCTAGGCACAGAGGGTGGATACGCACTTTCATTGAGAGGGGTTGCCAACTTCCAAGAAATTACGAGTTTTCGAAATACCAGCAAATATTTTTTCACCCAATCTTGATGGTACATAGTGTTTTCGATCGGTACACAAATCCCACTTGACTCACCAAATTTTGTTCTTCTAGGTTGAAGCGTTCGTCTACAGTAGCAGTTTTTATATTTAGGTTTCACTCTGTTCTCTCCTATATAGATAGATGAATTTGGAACTCTAAATCCAATATGGTTTGTAGTAGCTCTTTGAAACTTGAAACAATAAAGGAGTTCTCAGTTTTGTCTCTATGGTTTGTTTCCTCTTCAAGTACCCCTAGGAACAGACTCTGGAAAAGCACTTTCATTTAGTGGGGTTGCCAAGCTTGTAAGAAATAACGAGTTTCCGAAATACCAGCTAATATTTTTTCACGCAATCTTGATGACACTTGGTGGTAATGATCAGTACACAAATCCCACTTGGCTCACCAAATTTTGTTCTTCTAGGTTGAAGCGTTCGTCTACAGTAGCAGTTTTTATATTTAGGTTTCACTCTGTTCTCTCCTATATGGATAGATGAATTTGGAACTCTAAATCCAACATGGTTTGTAGTAGCTCTTTGAAACTTGACAAAATAAAGGAGTTCTCAGTTTTGTCTCTATGGTTTGTTTCCTCTTCAATAGCCTTAGGCACAGACTGTGGAAAAGCACTTTCAGTGAGTGGGGTTGCCAAGCTTATAAGAAATAACGAGTTTCCGAATTACCAGCAAATATTAATTCACCCAATCTTGATGATACTTGGTGGTGAAGATCGGTACACAAATCCCACTTGGCTCACCAAATTTTGTTCTTTTAGTTTGAAGCGTTCGTCTACAGTAGCAGTTTTTATATTTAGGTTTCACTCTGTTCTCTCCTATATAGATAGATGAATTTGGAACTCTAAATCCAATATGGTTTGTAGTAGCTCTTTGAAACGTGAAAAAATAAAGGAGTTCTCAGCTTTTTCTCTATGTTTTTTTTCCTCTTCAAGTAGCCCCAGGCACAAACGGAGGAAAAGCACTTTCATTGAGAGTGGTTGCCAAGCTTCCAAGAAATTACGAGTTTCCGAAATACCAGCAAATATTTTTTTCACCCAATCTTGATGATACTTGGTGGTAATGATCAGTTCACAAATCCCACTTGGATCACCAAATTTTGTTCTTCTTGATGAAGCGTTCGTCTACAGTAGCAGTTTTTATGTTTAGGTTTCACTCTGTTCTCTGCTATATAGATAGATGAATTTGGAACTCTAAATCCAACATGGTTTGTAGTGGCTCTTTGAAACTTGACAAAATAAAGGAGTTCTCTGTTTTGTCTCTATGGTTTGTTTCCTCTTCAAGTAGCCCTAGGCACAGACGGTGGATACGCACTTTCATTGAGAGGGGTTGCCAAGCTTCTAAGAAATAACGAGTTTCTGAGATACCAGCAAATATTTTTTCATCCAATCTTGAGGATACTTGGTGGTGATGATCAGTATACAAATCCCACTTGGCTCAACAAATTTTGTTCTTGTAGGTTGAAGCGTTTGTCTACAGTAGCAATTTTTTTATTAAGGTTTCACTCTGTTCTCTCCTATATGGATATGTAGTAAGCCATTGTTGTAAATTGTGCCCGCCATTAGAAGATGGCGCCGGCTTCCACTGTGGCCTGTGATAAATCAAATTCTTTTGTGGAGAGTTGGCACGCTATCTCTTGCCACCCTATAAGAAAGACCCACGCGGCGGTTTAAGATTGGTACGTGGGAGGCTTTATTAGGCTGTGCTTGGGCCCTCGTGAGAGAAGAAGAAGAAAGAAAGGGAGTCACTAAAGATACTTAAATCAAGGCCTGAATAAACTGCTGAAAGAAGATTCCTGAGTTGCGTCTTCCTTGCGGGCTAGGGGTCGCGACAAGTGGTGCCGAGACCCGGGAATCAGAACTTTCAGCAGTCAGGGGTGGTGCACCAATTAGTCCCAGGTAAGGTGGGACCCGCGATTAAAGCGGAGATTAGTCCCAGGTTAATTGGGACCTGTGATTAAAGCAGAGATTAGTCCCAGGTTAATTGGGACACCGGTTAAAGCGGAGATTAGTCCTAGGTAATTTAGGACCCGCTGTCAAGGCGGCAGCTTCTCTGTAAAGCCAGAGAGAGCATTAAATCTTATTGCAGCTGCACTGTGTACTTTTGCTCTTACTTTCACTCTTGTTTGTTGTGTGTCTTTTGTTGTGTCATGGGTGCCGTATCTTCAAGTCCGCTTCTCCTGGCCCTAGATAACCTGTTACGTTCCAAGAGCCTAAAAGTGAAACGTAGTACTTTACAGAGATTTTTACAAAAGACAGATATTGCTGCATCGTGGTTTCCGTTCTGGGGCAGCTTTACTCTGCCTAGCTGGGATAAGTTAGGCACAGACCTTGACTTTGCTTCTGAGCAGGGCATATTAGAGTGTGGGGTGATACCCCTTTGGAAGATGATTCGTAGTTGCCTCACAGATAGCAGATGTCAGGAAGCACTTACTAAAGGACAAGAAGTTTTAGAGCAGTTACATGAAGAAAAATCAGAAATGGCAGGCAGTGAGGTATTTCAGGAGGGTGGGAGTGTGCGGAGCGAGAAACAGGGGAGGAAACAATTATCTCCGGCAGGCAGTGACGTATTTCAGGAGGATGGCAGTGTGCGAAGCGAGAAACAGGGGAGGAGGCGATTGTCTCTGGCACGGAGTGAAATATTTCAGGAGGAGGGGAATGTGCAGAGCGAGAAACGGGGGAGGAAACGCTTGTATCCAGATCTCAGTACACTGCGCACACTCCCATGCAAAAGTGGGTCAGAAGAGGAGGAGGATGAACAGGAGGAGCTCGGGAGACTGTCTCGGCAGCTAGGGAGTTTAACTATGGGAGAAGGGAACAAAAATAAACAGGAGCTCAGAAAAAAAAAAAAAAAAAAAAAGATCCTCCGGACCCGCCGTCGTACGGTGGGGGTGTTTCGAGGAGAGCTTTCCATGCCTGAACATAGAGGGGGCTGTTAACATTTTTACTGATGGTTCCAAGTCTGGAATGGGAGCCTACGTAATTAATGACTCTCTCCCTATTCAGCATTAATTTGCTCCTGGAAATCCACAATGGGTAGAACTACAAATTGTTATTGAAGTTTTTAAACAGTGTTCTTTTCCTTTTAATCTTATTTCAGACTCCAGCTATGTGGTACAAGCACTAAAAGTCCTGGAGGCCGTGGGAACTATTAGTGATGCCCACAATGTGTCTGTTTACTTTACTCAGCTTCAACAGCTTATCTCTAACCGCACTGCTTCTTTTTATCCAATGCATATCAGAGCTCACACCTCTCTTCCTGGTCCATTATCCCAAGGTAATGCCTGTGCGGACTTAGCCACTAGAAGTCAATTGATATGCTTGGCTTCCTCCTTAGAGGGGGCTAAATTGTTTCACCAAAACTTCCATGTTAATGCATTAACGCTGCGCAGGCGTTTTTCCATTTCAAGAGCGGATGCTCGGCAGATAGTATTGCAATGTCCCCATTGTGTCACATTTCTTCATCCCCCTAATTATGGAGTAAACCCACGGGGATTAAAGCCATTGGTTGTTTGGCAAATGGATGTGACACATATACCTGACTTTGGTAACCTTATGTATGTGCATGTTTCCGTTGATGCGTGCTCTGGAATTATCCATGCTTCTGCTTTATCGGGAGAAAAGGCACGTAATGTCATTACTCACTGTTTAGAGGCATGGGCAGCATGGGGTGCACCTGCATCCCTTAAGACTGATAATGGACCTGCTTATACTGGCAGACAATTTACAGCTTTTTGTTTTACTATGGGAGTGCAACTTACTCATGGTTTGCCTTATAATCCTCAAGGACAAGGCATTGTTGAGCGTGCTCATCGCACCTTAAAGGAAACTTTACAAAAACAAAAAGGGGGAATAGGAGCTGAACACACTCCTAAAGAACGCCTGTCCTTAGCTCTCTTTACCATTAATTTTTTGAATTTGGATATTCATGGTCGCTCTGCGGCCGATAGACATGTGTCCCCTCAGCCCTCTGTGATTGGCTATGTTAAGTGGAAGGATGTTCTTACGGGCCAATGGAATGGCCCTGACCCCGTGCTGACATGGGCACGAGGATCTGTATGTGTTTTTCCCCAGGATCGTACGGAACCGTTGTGGGTCCCTGAACGCTTGCCAAGAAGAGTCTCGACATCAGCTGACCAGCAACAAGAGATACCACAGCAATCCTGTGATGAGGATCTTCATTCTGCTAAGTGCTCTGGCTCTGATGCTGGTGCCGATGGCACAGGCGACACCAATGCGGTGGTGGGCAGTGGCACGGGCCTGGCCAATGCCAATGCCGGTTCATGGTAATTCTAATGTCCTCCCCACTCTTTTTTCTACCTCATGTGAGATGTCTGCTCCCTGTGCCTCTCCTAGAGGGGACATGGAGAGAATTTTTAATCAATCTCAAGTTAATCTTACAGGAGTTTTTTGTTTCAGCCTTAGAAACGCTAATTGCATTAGCCTTAAGACCAAAAATTTGACTAACTGGGAGGAGCCATTACGGTCCAATCAGGTCTCAGGAAGCATTATCAGTGCTGTATTGAGCAAAGTAGCTTCGGGGAAACAATCAGGTTCAGGGACCCCCGCAAAGAGCAGCTCTGCTCTCAACATAACTACCTTGGCTATTATCTCTGAGGTACTAATCCCAGTGCCTCCTTCTTCTAGTAGTATTTATAAGGCCACTCATTTTAAGGCCTCTCCTTACTGTTCCCCTAATCTTGGTTTCCCCCCAACATTTACGCCTTGTCAGGATCATTCTTGGGAGAAACATCAAGTTGCTAAAGGTTTCTCCCTTTCCCCCTCTCTTAAGAGGTATGTTTATAACTTTAACAATAGTGCCAGCTCCTCTACAGGAGTAGGTTGGTCCTGGTTTCAATGGCTGATTTCTAATGAAAAGGGGGCTTCAGCCGATATTTCTGCATTGGCTCAGTTGCTAGGAGCCAAAAGTTGGCTGGCTAATATTTCTGGTACTGTTAGGGAAAGTGAACAAGGTAATAGACTTACATCTGTTTCATTCAACTCTCTGTTGTATAATGCCACATTGCCTCCTGCAATGGTCTATGTCCAATCCCCCTTCTTATTCCTTTTGGCTGAGGCCACCTCATCGGGGATGCTGGATTGTTCTCATACTACCTGTCTCTTATCTGAGTGTTGGAATGGTTCCTGGACTGTAGCAGTGGTTATGAAAATTCCAACTTTTGTCCCAATCCCGGTCACTGCGGATCCTGATAAATTCCCTATTGTTGAGCTACTTAGAGTCTGCAGAGATTTTGGGATCACAGCGGCTATAGTGACAGCCGTGGCGATATCTGCTGCTGCAGCGGTTACGGCCGGAGTGGCTATGGCCAATCAAGTACAAACTGCTGCCACCATTAATCAAGTTGTCCAACAAACTTCCACCATACTTGAATCCCAAAATACAATTAATCAACATATTTTGTCAGGGATTTTAGCTGCCAACCAAAGAATAGACTTACTCCAAACTCAGGTAGAAGAATTGGCTGACTTAGTACTTTTGGGTTGTGTTGACCAACGTGCACATTTATGCATAACCTCTGTCAGATTTAATGATTCCAGGAATGCTTCCCGCATCATTGGCGAATATCTGGCTGGAAATTGGTCCATGGAAGCGGAAGACATGATCCAGTCTCAACTAACCCAGATAGCTGTCCTGAATAACACCCGTGTTGATCCCATGACTTTGGGTCAATTCACCGATTGGATATCTTCTGCTTTTTCCTTTTTTAAAGAGTGGGTGGGGGTAGGCATTTTTGGTGCAATGTGTTGCTTCGGTATGTTTCTCTGTTTGTGGTTTCTCTGTCGCCTCAAGGCCCGAAATGCTCAAGATAAGGCTATGATCATCCAAGCTCTTGCAGCTTTAGAAAATGGCAATTCACCTCAAGTCTGGCTTGCGCAGCTTAAACAGTAAATCTTTGACATGGTCGTTGCACCCCAAGTTGTTATAACATTGCACTGGGATCGACATGTCTTTCCTCGTTATTCTCTTAGTGTTGGAAAGCCGTTGCACTCTGCCGGTCTAGCTGCCATTGCACGCAGGTGGGTTTCCACACTAATGCTTCTCTATCGCCTTAAAGTCCGTGCCTTTCTTTCAGGGTGCTGTCAACTCGTTTGTCATTGTGTACAGCCACAGAACAGCCTCAGCTGTCCCCCTTCATCCACCTTCATCACGATGCAGGATGCAAGGCAAAGCACTGCACTTGAGTGATCCCTCAACGGACCTCAAGGAAAGCATGTCCTATTGCATGCGGGTTTGACATCCACACCCCCGCCCTATGAAAAAAGGCGTCGGCTGATATGGGGTCAGGTCTGGGGAAGGCGCCTCCTTAGGACTGAAACATACATTGCAGCCACTTCTGCACAGTAGGATAGGACCTCTACTTTCGCCTGCATTGTTTTATAAATTAGAAGGGGGAACTGTAGTAAGCCATTGTTGTAAATTGTGGCCGCCATTAGAAGATGGCGCCGGCTTCCACTGTGGCCTGTGATAAATCAAATTCCTTTGTGGAGAGTTGGCACGCTATCTCTTGCCACCCTATAAGAAAGACCCACGCGGCGGTTTAAGATTGGTACGTGGGAGGCTTTATTAGGCTGTGCTTGGGCCCTCGAGAGAGAAGAAGAAGAAAGAAAGGGAGTCACTAAAAGATACTTAAATCAAGGCCTGAATAAACTGCTGAAAGAAGATTCCTGAGTTGCGTCTTCCTTGCGGGCAAGGGATCGCGACATGGATAGATGAATTTGGAACTCTAAATCCAACATGGTTTGTAGTAGCTCTTTGAAACTTGACAAAATAAAGGAGTTCTCAGTTTTTTCTCTATGGTTTGTTTCCTCTTCAAGTAGCCCTAGGCAGAGACTGTGGAAAAGCACTTTCATTCAGAGGGGTTGCCAAGCTTCTAAGAAATAACGAGTTTCCGAAATACCAGCAAATATTTTTTCATCCAATCTTGAGGATACTTGGTGGTGATGATCAGTATACAAATCCCACTTGGCTCAACAAATTTTGTTCTTGTAGGTTGAAGCGTTCGTCTACAGTAGCAATTTTTTTATTTAGGTTTCACTCTGTTCTCTCCTTTATAGATAGATGAATTTGGAACTCTAAATCCAACATGGTTTGTAGTAGCTCTTTGAAAATTGACAAAATAAAGGAGTTCTCAGTTTTGTCTCTATGATTTGTTTTCGCTTCAAGTAGCCCTAAGCAGTGAATGTGGAAAAGCACTTTCCTTGAGAGGGGTTGCCAAGCTTCCAAGAAATTACGAGTTTCCGAAATACCAGGAAATATTTTTTCACCCAATCTTGATGATACATGGTGTTTACGATCGGTACACAAATCCCACTTGACTCACCAAATTTTGTTCTTCTATGTTGAAGCGTTCGTTTTCAGTAGCAGTTTTTATTTTTATCTTTCACTCTGTTCTCTCCTATATAGATAGATGAATTTGGATCTCTAAATCCAATATGGTTTGTAGTAGCTTTTGAAACTTGACAAAATAAAGGAGTTCTCAGTTTTGTCTCTATGTTTTGTTTCTGTTTCATGTAGCCCTAGAAACAGACGGTGGATACGCACTTTCATTGAGAGGGGTTGCCAAACTTCCAAGAAATTACGAGTTTCCGAAATACCAGCAAATATTTTTTCACCCAATCCTGATGATACATGGTGATATTGATCAGTTCACAAATCCCACTTGGATCACCAAATTTTGTTCTTCTTGGTTGAAGCGTTCGTCTACATTAGCAGTTTTTATGTTTAGGTTTCACTCTGTTCTCTGCTATATAGCTAGATGAATTTGGAACTCTAAATCCAACATGGTTTGTAGTGGCTCTTTGAAACTTGACAAAATGAAGGAGTTCTCTGTTTTGTCTCTATGGTTTGTTTCCTCTTCAAGTAGCCCTAGGCACAGAGGGTGGATACGCACTTTCATTGAGAGGGGTTGCCAACTTCCAAGAAATTACGAGTTTTCGAAATACCAGCAAATATTTTTTCACCCAATCTTGATGGTACATAGTGTTTTCGATCGGTACACAAATCCCACTTCACTCACCAAATTTTGTTCTTCTAGGTTGAAGCGTTCGTCTACAGTAGCAGTTTTTATATTTAGGTTTCACTCTGTTCTATCCTATATAGATAGATGAATTTGGAACTCTAAATCCAATATGGTTTGTAGTAGCTCTTTGAAACTTGAAACAATAAAGGAGTTCTCAGTTTTGTCTCTATGGTTTGTTTCCTCTTCAAGTACCCCTAGGAACAGACTCTGGAAAAGCACTTTCATTTAGTGGGGTTGCCAATCTTCGAAGAAATAACGAGTTTCCGAAATACCAGCAAATATTTTTTCACGCAATCTTGATGACACTTGGTGGTAATGATCAGTACACAAATCCCACTTGGCTCACCAAATTTTGTTCTTCTAGGTTGAAGCGTTCGTCTACAGTAGCAGTTTTTATATTTAGGTTTCACTCTGTTCTCTCCTATATGGATAGATGAATTTGGAACTCAAAATCCAACATGGTTTGTAGTAGCTCTTTGAAACTTGACAAAATAAAGGAGTTCTCAGTTTTGTCTCTATGGTTTGATTCCTCTTCAAGTAGCCCTAGGCACAGACTGTGGAAAAGCACTTTCATTGAGAGGGGTTGCCAAGCTTCTAAGAAATAACGAGTTTCCGAAATACCAGCAAATATTTTTTCATCCAATCTTGAGGATACTTGGTGGTGATGATCAGTATAGAAATCCCACTTGGCTCAACAAATTTTGTTCTTCTAGGTTGAAGCGTTAGTCTAGAGTAGCATTTTTTTATTTAGGTTTCACTCTGTTCTCTCCTATATAGATAGATGAATTTGGAACTCTAAATCTAACATGGTTTGTAGTAGCTCTTTTAAACGTGACAAAATAAAGGAGTTATCAGTTTTGTCTCTATGGTTTGATTCCTCTTCAAGTAGCCCTAGCCACAGACTGTGGAAAAGCACTTTCATTTAGAGGGGTTGTCAAGCTTCTAAGAAATAACGAGTTTCCGAAATACCAGCAAATATTTTTTCACCCAATCTTGATTATACTTGGTGGTAATGATCAGTACACAAATCCCATTTGGCTCACCAAATTTTGTTCTTCTAGGTTGAAGAGTTCGTCTTCAGTAGCAGTTTTTAGGTTTAGGTTTCACTATGTTATCTCCTATATAGGTAGATGAATTTGGAACTCTAAATCCAACATGGTTTGTAGTGGGTCTTTGAAACCAGACAAAATAAAGGAGTTCTCAGTTTTGTCGCTATGGTTTCTTTCCTCTTCAAGTAGCCCCAGGCACAAACGGAGGAAAAGCACTTTCATTGAGATGGGTTGCCAAGCTTCCAAGAAATTACGAGTTTTAGAAATACCAGCAAATATTTTTTCACCCAATCTTGATGATACTTGGTGTTAATGATCAGTTCACAAATCCCACTTGGATCACCAAATTTTGTTCTTCTTGGTTGAAGCGTTCGTGTACAGTAGCAGTTTTTATATTTAGGTTTCACTCTGTTCTCTGCTATATAGATAGATGACTTTGGAACTCTAAATCCAACATGGTTTGTAGTGGCTCTTTGAAACTTGACAAAATAAAGGAGTTCTCTGTTTTTTCTCCGTGTTTTGTTTCCTTTTCAAGTAGCCCTAGGCACAGACGGTGGATACGCACTTTCCTTGAGAGGGGTTGCCAAGGTTCCAAGAAATTACGAGTTTCCGAAATACCAGCAAATATTTTTTCAACCAATCTTGATGATACTTGGTGTTTACGATCGGTACACAAGTCCCACTTGACTCACCAAATTTTGTTCTTCTAGGTTGAAGCGTTCGTTTTCAGTAGCATTTTTTATATTTCGGTTTCACTCTGTTCTCTCCTATATAGATAGATGAATTTGGAACTCTAAATCCAACATGGTTTGTAGTGGCTCTTTGAAACTTGACAAAATAAAGGAGTTCCCAGTATTGTCTCAATGGTTTGTTTACTCTTCAAGTACCTCTAGGAACAGAATTTGGAAAAGCACTTTCAGTGAGTGGGGTTGCCAAGCTTCTAAGAAATAACGAGTTTCCGAATTACCAGCAAATATTAATTCACCCAATCCTGATGATACTTGGTGGTGAAGATTGGTACACAAATCCCACTTGGCTCACCAAATTTTGTTCTTCTAGGTTGAAGCGTTCGTCTACAGTAGCAGTTTTTATATTTAGGTTTCACTCTGTTCTCTACTATATAGATAGATGAATTTGGAACTCTAAATCCAATATGGTTTGTAGTAGCTCTTTGAAACTTGAAAAAATAAAGGAGTTCTCATTTTTGTCTCTGTGATTTTTTTCTGCTTCACGTAGCCCTAAGCAGAGACTGTGGAAAAGCACTTTCATTGAGAGGTGTTGCCAAGCTTCCAAGAAATTACGAGTTTCCGAAATACGAGAAAATATTTTTTCACCCAATCTTGATGATACTTGGTGTTTACTATCGGTACACAAATCCCACTTGACTCACCAAATTTTGTTCTTCTGGGTTGAAGCGTTCGTTTTCAGTAGCAGTTTTTATATTTCTGTTTCACTCTGTTCTCTCCTATATCGATAGATGAATTTGGAACTCTAAATCCAACATGGTTTGTAGTAGCTCTTGGAAACTTGAAAAAATAAAGGAGTTCTCAGTTTTCTCACAATGGTTTGTTTCCACTTCAAGTACCCCTAGGAACAGACTGTGGAAAAGCACTTTCAGTGAGTGGGGTTGCCAAGCTTCTAAGAAATAGCGAGTTTCCGAAATACCAGCAAATATTTTTTCATCCAATCTTGAGGATACTTGGTGGTGATGATCAGTATAGAAATCCCACTTGGCTCAACAAATTTTGTTCTTCTAGGTTGAAGCGTTCATCTACAGTAGCAGTTTTTATATTTAGGTTTCACTCTGTTCTCTCCAATATGGATAGATGAATTTGGAACTCTAAATCCAATATGGTTTGTAGTAGCTCTTTGAAACTAGACAAAGTAAAGGAGTTCTCAGTTTTGTCTCTATGATTAGTTTCCGCCTCATGTAGCCCTAAGCAGAGACTGTGGAAAATCACTTTCATTGAAAGGGGTTGCCAAGCTTCCAAGAAATTACGAGTTTCCGAAATACCAGCAAATATTTTGTCACCCAATGTTGACGATATGTGGTGGTAATGATCGGTATCCAAATCCCACTTGGCTCACCAAATTTGTTCTAGGTTGAAGCGTTCGTCTACAGTAGCAGTTTTTATGTTTAGATTTCACTCTGTTCTCTGCTATATAGATGGATGAATTTGGAACTCTAAATCCAACATGGTTTGTAGTAGCTCTTTGAAACTTAACAAAATAAAGCAGTTCTCAGATTTGTCTCTATGGTTTGTTTCCTCTTCAAGTAGCCCTAGGAACAGACTGTGGAAAAGCACTTTCATTGAGAGGGGTTGCCAAGCTTCCAAGAAATTATGAGTTTCCGAAATACCAGCACATATTTTTTCACCCAATCTTGATGAAACGTGCTGGTAATGACAAGTACACAAATCTCACTTGGCTCACCAAATTTTGTTCTTCTAGGTTGAAGCATTCGTCTACAGTAGCAGTTTTTATATTTAGGTTTCACTCTGTTCTCTCCTATATGGATAGATAAATTTGGAACTCTAAATCCAATATGGTTTGTAGTAGCTCTTCGAAACTTGGCAAAATAAAGGAGTTCTCAGTTTTGTCTCTATGGTTTGTTTCCTCTTCAAGTAGCCCTAGGCACAGACTGTGGAAAAGCAGTTTCATTGAGAGGGGTTGCCAAGCTTCTACGAAATAACGAGTTTCCGAAATACCAGCAAATATTTTTTCACCCAATCTTGATGATACTTGGTGGTGATGATCAGTACACAAATCCCCCTTGGCTCACCAAATTTTGTTCTTCTAGGTTGAAGCGTTAGTCTACAGTAGCAATTTTTATATTTAGGTTTCAATCTGTTCTCTCCTGTATTGATAGATGACTTTGGAACTCTAAATCCAACATGGTTTGTAGTAGCTCTTTGAAAGTTGACAGAATAAAGGAGTTCTCAGTTTTGTCTCTATAATTTGTTTCCGCTTCAAGTAGCCCTAGGCAGTGACTGTGGAAAAGCACTTTCCTTGAGATCGGTTTCCAAGGTTCCAACAAATTACGAGTTTCCGAAATACCAGCAGATATTTTTTTCACCCAATCTTGATGATACTTGGTGGTAATGATCAGTTCACAAATCCAACTTGGATCACCAAATTTTGTTCTTCTTGGTTGAAGCGTTCGTCTACAGTAGCAGTTTTTATGTTTAGCGTTCACTCTGTTCTCTGCTATATAGATAGATGAATTTGGAACTCTAAATCCAACATGGTTTGTAGTGGCTCTTTGAAACTTGACAAAAAAAAGGAGTTCTCAGTTTTGTCTCTATGGTTTGTTTCCTCTTCAAGTACCCCTAGGCACAGACGGTGGATACGAACTTTCATTGAGAGGGGTTGCCAAGTTTCCAAGAAATTACGAGTTTCCGAAATACCAAAAATATTTTTTCAACCAATCTTGATGATACATGGTGTTTACGATCGGTACACAAATCCCACTTGACTCACCAAATTTTGTTCTTCTATGTTGAAGCGTACGTTTTCAGTAGCAGTTTTTATTTTTAGGTCTCAGTCTGTTCTCTCCTATATAGATAGATGAATTTGGAACTCTAAATCCAACATGGTTTGTAGTAGCTATTTGAACCTTGACAAAATAGAGGAGTTCTCAATTTTGTCTCTATGATTTGTTTCCGTTTCAAGTAGCCCTATGCAGAGACTGTGGAAAAGCACTTTCATTGAGAGGGATGGCCAAGCTTCTAAGAAATAACGAGTTTCCGAATTACCAGCAAATATTTTTTCACCCAATCTTGATGATACTTGGTGGTGAAGATCGGTACACAAATCCCACTTAGCTCACCATATTTTGTTCTTCTAGGTTGAAGCGTTCGTCTACTGTAGCAGTTTTTATATTTAGGTTTCTCTCTGTTCTCTCCTATATAGATAGATGAATTTGGAACTCAAATCCAAGATGGTTTGTAGTAGCTCTTTGAAACTTGACAAAATAAAGGAGTTCTCAGTTTTGTCTCTATGGTTTCTTTCCTCTTCAAGTACCCCTAGGAACAGACTGTGGAAAAGCACTTTCATTGAGTGGGGTTGCCAAGCTTCTAAGAAATAACGAGTTTCCGAAATACCAGCAAATATTTTTTCTCGCAATCGTGATGACACTTGGTGGTAATGATCAGTACACAAATCCCAGTTGGCTCACCAAATTTTGTCTTCTAGGTTGAAGCGTTCATCTACAGTAGCAGTTTTTATATTTAGGTTTCACTCTGTTCTCTCCAATATGGATAGATTAATTTGGAACTCTAAATCCAATATGGTTTGTAGTAGCTCTTTGATACTAGACAAAGTAAAGGAGTTCTCAGTTTTGTCTCTATGATTTGTTTCCGCCTCATGTAGCCCTAAGCAGAGACTGTGGAAAAGCACTTTCATTGAAAGGGGTTGCCAAGCTTCCAAGAAATTACGAGTTTCCGAAATACCAGCAAATATTTTGTCACCCAATGTTGATGATACGTGGTGGTAATGATCGGTATCCAAATCCCACTTGGCTCACCAAATTTGTTTTAGGTTGAAGCGTTCGTCCACAGTCGCAGTTTTAATGTTTAGGTTTCACTCTGTTCTCTGCTATACCGAAAGATGAATTTGGAACTCTATATCCAACATGGTTTGTAGTGGCTCTTTGAAACTTGACAAAATAAAGGAGTTCTCTGTTTTGTCTCTATTTTTTGTTTCGTCTTCAAGTAGCCCTAGGCACAGACAGTGGATATGCACTTTCATTGAGAGGGATCCCAAGCTTCCAAGAAATTATGAGTTTCCAAAATACCAGCAAATATTTTTTCACCCAATCTTGATGATACTTGGTGTTTACGATCGGTACACAAATCCCACTTGACTCCCCAAATTTTGTTCTTCTATGTTGAAGCGTTTGTTTTCAGTAGCAGTTTTTATTTTCAGGTTTCACTCTCTTCTCTGCTATACAGATAGATGAATTTGGAACTCTAAATCCAATGTGGTTTGTAGTATCTCATTGATACTTGACAAAATAAAGGAGTTCTCAGTTTTGTCTCTATGATTTGTTTCCGCTTCAAGTAGCCCTAAGCAGAGACTGTGGAAAAGCACTTTCATTGAGAGTGGATGCCAAGCTTCCAAGAAATTACGAGTTTCCGAAATACCAGCAAATATTTTTTCACAAAAATCTTGATGATACGTGGTGGTAATGACAAGTACACAAATCCCACTTGGCTCACCAAATTTTGTTCTTGTAGGTTGAAACGTTCTTTTACAGTAGACGTTTTTATGTTTAGGTTTCACTCTGTTCTTTCCTATATAGATAGATGAATTTGGAACTCTAAATCCAACATGGTTTGCAGTGGCTCTTTGAAACTTGACAAAATAAAGGAGTTCTCTGTTTTGTCTCTATGGTTTGTTTCCTCTTCAAGTAGACCTAGGCACAGACTGTGGAAAACCACTTTCATTGAGAGGGGTTGCCAAGCTTCTAAGAAATAACGAGTTTCCGAAAGACCAGCAAATATTTTTTCACCCAATCTTGATGATACTTGGTGGTGATATTCAGTACACAAATCCCACTTGGTTCACCAAATTTTGTTCTTCTATGTTGAAGCGTTCGTCTACAGTAGCAATTTTTATATTTAGGTTTCACTCTGTTCTCTCCTGTATTGATAGATGACTTTGGAACTCTAAATCCAACATGGTTTGTAGTAGCTCTTTGAAACTTGACAAAATAAAGGAGTTCTCAGTTTTGTCTCTATGGTTTGTTTCCGCTTCAAATAACCCTAAGCAGTGACTGTGGAAAAGCACTTTTTTGAGAGTGGTTGCCAAGGTTCCAACAAATTACGAGTTTCCTAAATACCAGCAAATATTTTTTTCACCCAATCTTGATGATACTTGGTGGTAATGATCAGTTCACAAATCCCACTTGGATCACCAAATTTTGTTCTTCTTGGTTGAAGCGTTCGTCTACAGTAGCATTTTTTATGTTTAGGTTTCACTCTGTTCTCTGCTATATAGATAGATGAATTTGGAACTCTAAATCCAACATGGTTTGTAGTGGCTCTTTGAAACTTGACAAAAAAAATTAGTTCTCAGTTTTGTCTCTATGGTTTGTTTCCTCTTCAAGTACCCCTAGGAACAGACTGTGGAAAAGCACTTTCATTGAGTGGGGTTGCCAAGCTTCTAAGAAATAACGAGTTTCCGAAATACCAGCAAATATTTTTTCACGGAATCTTGATGACACTTGGTGGTAATGATCAGTACACAAATCCCAGTTGGCTCACCAAATTTTGTCTTCTAGGTTGAAGCGTTCATCTACAGTAGCAGTTTTAATATTTAGGTTTCACTCTGTTCTCTCCAATATGGATAGATGAATTTGGAACTCTAATCCAATATGGTTTGTAGTAGCTCTTTGAAACTAGACAAAGTAAAGGAGTTCTCAGTTTTGTCTCTATGATTTTTTTCCGCCTCATGTAGCCCTAAGCAGAGACTGTGGAAAAGCACTTTCATTGAAAGGGTTTGCCAAGCTTCCAAGAAATTACGAGTTTCCGAAATACCAGCAAATATTTTGTCACCCAATGTTGATGATACCTGGTGGTAATGATCGGTATCCAAATCCCACTTGGCTCACCAAATTTTGTTCTTCTAGGATGAAGCGTTCGTCTACAGTAGCAGTTTTTATGTTTAGGTTTCACTCTGTTCTCTGCTATACAGATAGATGAATTTGGAACTCTAAATCCAACATGGTTTGTAGTGGCTCTTTGAAACTTGAAAAAATAAAGGAGTTGTCAGTTTTGTCTCTATGATTTGTTTCCGTTTCAAGTAGCCCTAAGCAGAGCCTGTGGAAAAGCACTTTCATTAAGAGGGGTGGCCAAGCTTCTAAGAAATAACGAGTTTCCGAATTACCAGCAAATATTTTTTCTCGCAATCTTGATGATACTTGGTGGTGAAGATCGGCACACAAATCCCACTTAGCTCACCAAATTTTGTTTTTCTATGTTGAAGCGTTCGTCTACTGTAGCACTTTTTATATTTAGGTTTCTCTCTGTTCTCTCCAATATAGATAGATGAATTTGGAACTCTAAATCCAAGATGGTTTGTAGTAGCTCTTTGAAACTTGACAAAATAAAGGAGTTCTCAGTTTTGTCTCTATGGTTTGTTTCCTCTTCAAGTACCCCTAGGAACAGACTGTGGAAAAGCACTTTCATTGAGAGGGTTTTCCAAGCGTCCAAGAAATTACGACTTTCCGAAATACCAGCAAATATTTTTTCACCCAATCTTGATGATACGTGGTCGTAATGACAAGAACACAAATCCCACTTGGCTCACCAAATTTTGTTCTTCTAGGTTGAAGCGTTCGTTTACAGTAGCAGTTTTTATGTTTAGGTTTCACTCTGTTCTCTCCTATATAGATAGATGAATTTGGAAGTCTAAATCCAACATGGTTTGTAGTAGCCCTTTGAAACTTGAAAAATAAAGGAGTTCTAAGTTTTGTCTCTATGGTTTGTTTACTCTTGAAGTACCCCTAGGAACAGACTGTGAAAAAGCACTTTCATTGAGTGGGGTTGCCAAGCTTCTAAAAAATAACGACATTCCGAAATACCAGCAAATGTTTTTTCACGCAATCTTGATGACACTTGGTGGTAATGATCAGTACACCAATCCCACTTGGTTCACCAAATTTTGTTCTTCTATGTTGAAGCGTTTGTCTACAGTATCAGTTTTTATATTTAGGTTTCACTCTTTTCTCTCCTATATGGATAGATGAATTTGGAACTCTAAATCCAATATGGTCTGTAGTAGCTATTTGAAACTTGACAAAATAAAGGAGTTCTCAGTTTTGTCTCTATGGTTTGTTTCCTCTTCAAGTAGCCCTAGGTACAGACTGTGGAAAAGCACTTTCATTGAGAGGGGTTGCCAAGCTTCTAAGAAATAACGAGTTTCCGAAATACCAGCAAATATTTTTCACCCAGTCTTGATGATACTTGGTGGTGATGATCAGTACACAAATCCCACTTGGCTCACCAAATTTTGTTCTTCTAGGTTGAAGCGTTCGTCTACAGTAGCAATTTTTATATATAGGTTTCACTCTGTTCTCTCCTGTATAGATAGATGACTTTGGAACTCTAAATCCAACATGGTTTGTAGTAGCTCTTTGAACCTTGACAAAATAAAGGAGTTCTCAGTTTTGTTTCTATGATTTGTTTCCGCTTCAAGTAGCCCTAAGCAGAGACTGTGGAAAAGCACTTTCATTGAGAGGGGTTGCCAAACTTCTAAGAAATAACGAGTTTCCGAATTACCAGTAAATATTTATTCACCCGATCTTGATGATACTTGGTGGTGAAGATCGGTACACAAATCCCAATGGCTCACCAAATTCTGTTCTTCTAGGTTGAAGCGTTCGTCTACAGTAGCAGTTTTTATATTTAGGTTTCACTCTGTTCTCTCCTATATAGATAGATGAATTTGGAACTCTAAATCCAACATGGTTTGTAGCGGCTCTTTGAAACTTGACCAAATAAAGTAGTTCTCTGTTTTGTCTCTATGGTTTGTTTCCTCTTCAAGTTGCCCTAGGCAGAGACGGTGGATACGTACTTTCATTGAGAGGGGTTGCCAAGCTTCCAAGAAATTACGAGTTTCCGAAATACCAGGAAATATTTTTTAACCCAATCTTGATAATACAGGTTGTTTACGATTGGTACACAAATCCCACTTGACTCACCAAATTTTGTTCTTCTATGTTGAAGCGTTCGTTTTCAGTAGCAGTTTTTATGTTTAGGTTTCACTCTGTTCTCTGCTATATAGATAGATGAATTTGGAACTATAAATCCAACATGGTTTGTAGTAGCTCTTTGAAACTTGACAAAATAAAGGAGTTCTCTGTTTTGTCTCTATGTTTTTTTTCTTCTTCAAGTAGCCGTAGGCACAGACTGTGGAAAAACAATTTCATTGAGAGGGGTTGCCAAGCTTCTAAGAAATAACGAGTTCTGAATTACCAGCAATTATTTTTTCACCCAATTTTGATGATACATGGTGGTGAAGATCGGTACACAAATCCCACTTGGCTCACCAAATTTTGTTCTTCTAGGTTGAAGCGTTCGTCTACAGTAGCAGTTTTTATATTTAGGTTTCACTCTGTTCTCTCCTATATAGATAGATGAATTTGGAACTCTAAATCCAATATGGTTTGTAGTAGCTCTTTGAAACTTCACAAAATAAAGGAGTTCTGAGTTTTGTCTCTATGATTTGTTTCCGCTTCAAGTAGCCCTAAACAGAGACTGTGGAAAAGCACTTTTATTGAGAGAGGTGGCCAAGCTTCCAAGAAATTACGAGTTTCCAAAATACCACCAAATATTTTTTCACCCAATATTGATGATACGTTGTGCTAATGACAAGTCCACAAATCCCACTTGGCTCACCAAATTTTGTTCGTCTAGGTTGAAGCTTTCGTTTACAGTTGCACTTTTTATGTTTAGGTTTCACTCTGTTCTCTCCTATATAGACAGATGAATTTGGAACTCTAAATCCAACATGGTTTGTAGTAGCTCTTTGAAACTTGAGGAAAGAAAGGAGTTCTCAGTTTTGTCTCTATGATTTGTTTCCGCTTCAAGTAGCCCTAAGCAGTGACTGTGGAAAAGCACTCTCCTTGAGAGGGGTTGCCAAGGATCCAACAAATTACGAGTTTCCAAAATACCAGCAAATATTTTGTCACCCAAAGTTGATGATACGTGGTGGTAATGATCGGTATCCAAATCCCACTTGGATCACCAAATTTTGTTCTTCTAGCATGAAGTGTTTGTCTACATAGCAGTTTTTATGTTTAGGGTTCACTCTATTCTCTGCTATACAGATAGATGAATTTGGAACTCTATATCCAACATGGTTTGTAGTGGCTCTTTGAAACTTGACAAAATAAAGGAGTTCTCTGTTTTGCCTCTATGGTTTGTTTCGTCTTCAAGTAGCCCTAGGCACAGACAGTGGATATGCACTTTCATTGAGAGCGATCCCAAGCTTCCAAGAAATTATGATTTTCCGAAATACCAGCAAATATTTTTTCACCCAATCTTGATGATACTTGATGTTTACGATCGGTACACAAATCCCACTTGACTCACCAAATTTTGTTCTTCTATGGTGAGGCGTTTGTTTTCAGTAGCAGGTTTTATTTTCAAGTTTCACTCTGCCCTCTGCTATACAGATAGATGAATTTGGAACTCTAAATCCAATATGGTTTGTAGTCGCTCTTTGATACTTGACAAAATAAAGGAGTTCTCAGTTTTGTCTCTATGATTAGTTTCCGCTTCAAGTAGCCCTAAGCAGAGACTGTGGAAAAGCACTTTCATTGAGAGGGGTTGCCAAGCTTCCAAGAAATTACGAGTTTCCGAAATACCAGCAAATATTTTTTCACAAAAATCTTGATGATACGTGGTGGTAATGACAAGTACACAAATCCCACTTGGCTCACCAAATTTTGTTCTTCTAGGTTGAAGCGTTCTTTTACAGTAGAAGTTTTTATGTTTAGGTTTCACTCTGTTCTTTCCTATATAGATAGATGAATTTGGAACTCTAAATCAAACATGGTTTGCAGTGGCTCTTTGAAACTTGACAAAAAAAAAGGAGTTCTCTGTTTTGTCTCCATGGTTTTTTTCTTCTTCAAGTAGACCTAGGCACAGAGGGTGGATACACACTTTCATTGAGACGGTTTGCCAAGCTTCCAAAAAATTACGAGTTTCCGAAATACCAGCAAATATTTTTTACTTAATCTTGATGATACTTGGTGTTTACGATCGGTAGAAAAATCCCACTTGGCTCACCAAATTTTGTTCTTCTAAGATGAAGCGTTCGCCTACAGTAGCAGTTTTTATGTTTAGGTTTCACTCTGTTCTCTGCTATACAGATAGATGAATTTGGAACTCTAAATCCAATATGGTTTGTAGTAGCTCATTGATACTTGACAAAATAAAGGAGTTCTCAGTTTTGTCTCTATGATTTGTTTCCGCTTCAAGTAGCCCTAAGCAGAGACTGTGGAAAAGCACTTTCATTGAGACGGGTTGCCAAGCTTCCAAGAAATTACGAGTTTCCGAAATACCAGCAAATATTTTTTCACCCAATCTTGATGATACGTGGTGGTAATGACAAGAACACAAATCCCACTTGGCTCACCAAATTTTGTTCTTCTAGGTTGAAGCGTTCGTTTACAGTAGCAGTTTTTATGTTTAGGTTTCACTCTGTTCTCTCCTATATAGATAGATGAATTTGGAACTCTAAATCCAACATGGTTTGAAGTGGCTCTTTGAAACTTGACAAAAAAAAGGAGTTCTCTGTTTTGTCTCTATGGTTTGTTTCCGTTTCAAGTAGCCCTAAGCAGAGCCTGTGGAATAGCACTTTCATTGAGAGGGGTGGCCAAGCTTCTAAGAAATAAAGAGTTTCTGAATTACCCGCAAATATTTTTTCACCCAATCTTGATGATACTTGGTGGTAATGATCAGTTCACAAATCCCACTTGGATCACCAAATTTTGTTCTTCTTGGTTGAAGCGTTCGTCTACAGTATCAGTTTTTATGTTTAGGTTTCACTGTGTTCTCTGATATATAGATAGATGAATTTGGAACTCTAAATCCAACATGGTTTGCAGTGGCTCTTTGAAACTTGACAAAATAAAGGAGTTCTCTGTTTCATCTCTATGGTTTGTTTTCTCTTCAAGTAGCCCTAGGCACAGACGGTGGATACGCACTTTCATTGAGAGGGGTTGCCAAGCTTCCAAGAAATTACGAGTTTCCTAAATACTAGCAAATATTTTTTCACCGAATCTTGATGATACATGGTGTTTATGATCGGTACACAAATCCCACTTGACTCACCAAATTTTATTCTTCTATGTTGAGGCGTTCGTTTTCAGTAGCAGTTTTTATATTTAGGTCTCACTCTGTTCTCTTCTATACAGATAGATGAATTTGGAACTCTAAATCCAACATGGTTTTTAGTAGCTCTTTGAACCTTGACAAAATAGAGAAGTTCTCAGTTTTGTCTCTATGATTTGTTTCCGCTTCAAGTATCCCTAAGCAGAGACTGTTTAAAAGCACTTTCATTGAGAGAGGTTGCCAAGCTTCTAAGAAATAACGAGTTTCCGAATTACCAGCAAATATTTTTTCACCCAATCTTGATGATACTTGGTGGTGAAGATCGGTACACAAATCCCACTTGGCTCACCAAATTTTGTTCTTCTAGGTTGAAGCGTTCGTCTACAGTAGCAGTTTTTATATTTAGGTTTCACTCTGTTCTCTCATATATAGGTAGATGAATTTGGAACTCTAAATCCAATATGGTTTGTGTTACTTCTTTAAAACTTCACAAAATAAAGGAGTTCTGAGTTTTGTTTCTATGATTTGTTTCCGCTTCAAGTAGCACTAAGCAGAGACTGTGGAAAAGCAATTTTATTGAGAGAGGTGGCCAAGCTTCCAAGAAATTACGAGTTTCCGAAATACCAGCAAATATTTTTTCACCCAATCTTGATGATACGTGGTGGTTATGACAAGTCCACAAATCCCACTTGGCTCACCAAATTTTGTTCGTCTAGGTTGAAGCGTTCGTTTACAGTAGCAGTTTTTATGTTTAGGTTTCACTCTGTTCTCTCCTGTATAGATAGATAAATTTGGAACTCTAAATCCAACATGGTTTGTAGTAGCTCTTTGAAACTTGACAAAAGAAAGGAGTTCTCAGTTTTGTCTGTATGATTTGTTTCCGCTTCAAGTAGCCCTAAGCAGTGACTGTGGAAAAGCACTCTCCTAGAGAGGGGTTGCCAAGGTTCCAACAAATTACGAGTTTCCGAAATACCAGCAAATATTTTTTCACCCAATCTTAATAGTACTTGGTGGTAATGATCAGTTCACAAATCCCACTTGGCTCACCAAATTTTGTTCTTCTAGGTTGAAGCGTTTGTTTACAGTAGCAGTTTTTATTTTTAGGTTTCACTCTGTTCTCTCCTATACAGATAGATGAATTTGGAACCCTAAATCCAACATGGTTTGTAGTGGCTCTTTGAAACTTGACAAAAAAAAGAGTTCTCCGTTTTGTCTCTATGGTTTGTTTCCTCTTCCAGTAGACCTAGGCACAGAGGTGGATACGCACTTTCATTGAGATTGGTTGCCAAGCTTTCAAGAAATTAAGAGTTACCGAAATAGGAGCAAATATTTTTTCACCCAATTTGATGATACTTGGTTTTTACGATCGGTACACAAATCCCACTTGGCTCACCAAATTTTGTTCTTCTAGGATGAAGCGTTTGTCTACAGTAGCAGTTTTTATGTTTAGTTTTCACTCTGTTCTCTGCTATACAGATAGATGAATTTGGAACTCTAAATCCAACATGGTTTGTAGTGGCTCTTTGAAACTTGACAAAATAAAGGAGTTCTCAGTTTTGTCTCTATGGTTTGTTTCCTCTTCAAGGACCCCTAGGAACATACTGTTGAAAAGCACCTTCATCGAGTGGGGTTGCCAAGCTTCTAAGAAATAACAAGTTTCCGAATTACCAGCAAATATTTATTCACCCAATCTTGATGATACTTGGTGGTGAAGATCGGTACACAAATCCCACTTGGCTCACCAAATTTTGTTCTTCTAGGTTGAGCGTTCCTCTGCAGTAGCACTTTTTATATTTAGGTTTCACTTTGTTCTCTCCTATATAGAGAGATGAATTTGGAACTCTAAATCCAACATGGTTTGTAGTAGCTCTTTGAACCTTGACAAAATAAAGGAGTTCTCAGTTTTTTTTCTATGATTTGTTTCCGCTTCAAGTAGCCCTAAGCAGAGACTGTGGAAAAGCACTTTCATTGAGAGGGGTTGCCAAACTTCTAAGAAATAACGAGTTTCCGAATTACCAGCAAATATTAATTCACCCGATCTTGATGATACTTGGTGGTGAAGATCGGTACACAAATCCCAATGGCTCACCAAATTCTGTTCTTCTAGGTTGAAGCGTTCGTCTACAGTAGCAGTTTTTATATTTAGGTTTCACTCTGTTCTCTCCTATATAGATAGATGAATTTGGAACTCTAAATCCAACATGGTTTGTAGTGGCTCTTTGAAACTTGACCAAATAAAGTAGTTCTCTGTTTTGTCTCTATGGTTTGTTTCCTCTTCAAGTTGCCCTAGGCAGAGACGGTGGATACGTACTTTCATTGAGAGGGGTTGCCAAGCTTCCAAGAAATTACGAGTTTCCGAAATACCAGGAAATATTTTTTAACCCAATCTTGATAATACAGGTTGTTTACGATTGGTACACAAATCCCACTTGACTCACCAAATTTTGTTCTTCTATGTTGAAGCGTTCGTTTTCAGTAGCAGTTTTTATGTTTACGTTTCACTCTGTTCTCTGCTATATAGATAGATGAATTTGGAACTATAAATCCAACATGGTTTGTAGTAGCTCTTTGAAACTTGACAAAATAAAGGAGTTCTCAGTTTTGTCTCTATGTTTTTTTTCCTCTTCAAGTAGCCGTAGGCACAGACTGTGGAAAAACAATTTCATTGAGAGGGGTTGCCAAGCTTCTAAGAAATAACGAGTTTCTGAATTACCAGCAATTATTTTTTCACCCAATTTTGATGATACATGGTGGTGAAGATCGGTACACAAATCCCACTTGGCTCACCAAATTTTGTTCTTCTAGGTTGAAGCGTTCGTCTACAGTAGCAGTTTTTATATTTAGGTTTCACTCTGTTCTCTCGTATATAGGTAGATGAATTTGGAACTCTAAATCCAATATGGTTTGTATTACTTCTTTGAAACTTCACAAAATAAAGGAGTTCTGAGTTTTGTTTCTATGATTTGTTTCCGCTTCAAGTAGCACTAAGCAGAGACTGTGGAAAAGCAATTTTATTGAGAGAGGTGGCCAAGCTTCCAAGAAATTACGAGTTTCCGAAATACCAGCAAATATTTTTTCACCCAATCTTGATGATACGTGGTGGTAATGACAAGTCCACAAATCCCACTTGGCTCACCAAATTTTGTTCGTCTAGGTTGAAGCGTTCGTTTACAGTAGCAGTTTTTATGTTTAGGTTTCACTCTGTTCTCTCCTGTATAGATAGATAAATTTGGAACTCTAAATCCAACATGGTTTGTAGTAGCTCTTTGAAACTTGACAAAAGAAAGGAGTTCTCAGTTTTGTCTGTATGATTTGTTTCCGCTTCAAGTAGCCCTAAGCAGTGACTGTGGAAAAGCACTCTCCTAGAGAGGGGTTGCCAAGGTTCCAACAAATTACGAGTTTCCGAAATACCAGCAAATATTTTTTCACCCAATCTTAATAGTACTTGGTGGTAATGATCAGTTCACAAATCCCACTTGGCTCACCAAATTTTGTTCTTCTAGGTTGAAGCGTTTGTTTACAGTAGCAGTTTTTATTTTTAGGTTTCACTCTGTTCTCTCCTATACAGATGGATAAATTTGGAACTCTAAATCCAACATGGTTTGTAGTAGCTCTTTGAAACTTGGCAAAATAAAGGAGTTCTTAGTTTTGTCTCTATGGTTTGTTTCCTCTTCAAGTACCCCTAGGAACAGACTGTGGAAACGCACTTTCATTGAGAGGGGTTGCCAGGCTTCTAAGAAATAACGAGTTTCCGAATACCAGCAAATATTTTTTCACCCAATCTTGATGACACTTGGTGGTCATGATAAGTACACAAATCCCACTTGGCTCACCAAATTTTGTTCTTCTAGGTTGAAGCGTTCGTCTACAGTAGCAGTTTTTATGTTTAGTTTTCACTCTGTTCTCTGCTATATAGATAGATGAATTTGGAACTCTAAATCCAACATGGTTTGTAGTAGCTCTTTGAAACTTGACAAAATAAAGGAGTTCTCAGTTTTGTCTCTATGGTTTGTTTCCTTTTCAGGTAGCCCTAGGCACAGACTGTGGAAAAGCAATTTCATTGAGAGTGGTTGCCAAGCTTCTAAGAAATAACGAGTTTCCGAATTACCAGCAAATATTTTTTCACCCAATCTTGATGATACTTGGTGGTGAAGATCGGTACACAAATCCCACTTGGCTAACCAAATTTTGTTGTTCTAGGTTGAGCTTTCGTCTACAGTAGCACTTTTTATATTTAGGTTTCACTTTGTTCTCTCCTATATAGATAGATGAATTTGGAACTCTAAATCCAACATGGTTGGTAGTAGCTCTTTGAACCTTGACAAAATAAAGGAATTCGCAGTTTTGTCTCTATGGTTTGTTTCCTCTTCAAGTAGCTGTAGGCACAGACTGTGGAAAAGCAATTTCATTGAGAGGGGTGGCCAAGATTCTAAGATATAACGAGTTTCCGAAATACCAGCAAATATTTTTTAACCCAATGGTGATGATACTTGTTCGTAATGATCAGCACACAAGTCCCACTTGGCTCACCAAATTTTCTTCTTCTAGGTTGAAGCGTTCGTCTACTGTAGCAGTTTTCATATTTAGGTTTCCCTCTGTTCTCTTTTATATAGATAGATGAATTTGGAACTCTAAATCCAACATGGTTTGCAGTAGCTCTTTGAAACTTGACAAAATATAGTAGTTCTCAGTTTTGTCTCTATGTTTTGTTTCCTCTTCAAGTAGTCCTAGGCACAGACTGTGGAAAAGCACTTTCATTGAGAGGGGTTGCCAAGCTTCTAAAAAATAATGAGTTTCCGAAATACCAGCAAATATTTTTTCACCCAATCTTGATGATACTTGGTGGTAATGATCAGTACACCAATCCCACTTGGCTCACCAAATTTTGTTCTTCTAGGTTGAAGCGTTCGTTTACAGTAGCAGTTTATATTTTTAGGTTTCACTCTGTTCTCTACTATATAGATAGATGAATTTGGAACTGTAAATCCAATATGGTTTGTAGTCGCTCTTTGAAACTTGAAAAAATAAAGGAGTTCTCAGTTTTGTCTCTATGGTTTCTTTCCTCTTCAAGTAGTCGTGGCATATACTGTGGAAAAGCACTTTCATTGAGAGGGGTTGAGAAGCTTCTAAGAAATAACGAGTTTCGGAAATACCAGCAAATGTTTTTTCACCCAATCTTGATGATACTATGTGGAAAGGACAAGTACACAAATCCCACGTGGCTCACCAAATTTTGTTCTTCTAGGTTGAAGCATTTGTCTACAGTAGCAGTTTTAATTTTAGGTTTTACTCTGTTCTCTCCTATATAGATAGATGAATTTGGAACTCTAAATCTAACATGGTTTCTAGTAGCTCTTTGAAACTTGAAAAAATAAAGGAGTTCTCAGTTTTGTCTCTATGATTTTTTCCGCTTCAGGTAGCCCTAAGCAGAGACTGTGGAAAAGCACTTTCATTGAGAGGGGTTGCAAAGCTTCTAGGAAATAACGAGTTTCCGAATTACCAGCAAATATTTTTTCACCCAATGTTGATGATACTTGTTGGTAATGATCAGTACACAAATCCCACTTGGCTCACCATATTTTGTTTTTCTGGGTTGAAGCGTTCGTCTACAGTAGCAGTTTTGATATTTAGGTTTCACTCTGTTGTCTCCTATAGAGATAGATGAATTTGAAACTCTAAATTCCACATGATGTGTAATTGCACTTTAAAACTTGACAAAATAAAAAAGTTCTCAGTTTTGTCTCTGTGGTTTGTTTCCTCTTCAAGTAGCCCTAGGCACAGACTGTGGAATAGCACTTTCATTGAAAGGGGTTGCCAATCTTCCAAGAAATTACGAGATTCCGAAATACCAGGAAATATTTTTTCACCCAATGTTCATCATTCGTGTGGTTATGACAAGTACACAAATCCCACTTGGCTCACCAAATTTTGTTCTTCTACTTTGAAGTGTTCGTCTACAGTAGCCGTTTTTATATTTAGGTTTCACTCTGTTCTCTCTTATATAGATAGATGAATTTTGAACTCTAAATCCAACATGGTTTGTAGTAGCTCTTTGAAACTTGACAAAATAAAGGAGTTCTCAGTTTTGTCTCTATGTTTTGTTTCCGCTTCATATAGCCCTAAGCAGAGACTGTGGAAAGCACTTCCATTGAAAGGGGTTGCCAAGCTTCCAATAAATTACGAGTTTCCGAAATACCAGCAAATATTTTTTCATCCAATCTTGATGATACTTGGTGGTAATGATCAGTACAAAAATCCCACCTGGTTCACCAAATTTTGTTCTTCTAGGTTGAAGCGTTCGTTTACAGTAGCAGTTTTTATATTTAGGTTTCACCCTGTTCTCTCCTATAGAGATACATAAATTTGAAACTCTAAATCCAACATGGATTGTAGTAGCTCTTTGAAACTAGACAAAATAAAGGAGTTCTCAGTTTTGTCTCTATGGTTTGTTTCCTTTTCAAGTAGCCCTAGGCACAGACTGTGGAAAAGCACTTTCATTGAGAGGGTTTGCCAAGCTTCTAAGAAATAACGAGTTTCCGAAATACCAGCAAATATTTTTTCACCCAAAGTTGACGATGCTTGGTGTTAATGATCTGTACACAAATCCCACTTGGCTCACCAAATTTTGTTGTTCTACTTTGAAGCGTTCGTCTACAATAGCAATTTTAATATTTAGGTTTCCGCTGTTCTCTCCTATACAGATAGATGAATTTGGAACTCTAAATCCAACATGGTGTGTATTAGCTCTTTGAAACTTGACAAAATAAAGGAGTTCTCACTTTTGTCTCTATATTTGTTTCCGCTTCATGTAGCCCTAAGCAGAGACTGTGGGAAAGCACTTTCAGTGAGAGGGGTTGCCAAGCTTCAAAGAAATTACGAGTTTCCGAAATAGCAGCAAATATTTTTTCACCCAATCTTGATGATACTTGGTGGTAATGATCACTACACAAATCCCAGTTGGCTCACCAAATTTTCTTCTTCTATGTTGAAGCGTTCGTTTACAGTAGCAGTTATTATTTTTGGGTTTCACTCTGTTCTCTCCTATAGAGATACATAAATTTGGAACTCTAAATCCAACATGGATTGTAGTAGCTCTTTGAAACTAGACAAAATAAAGGAGTTCTCAGTTTTGTCTCTATGGTTTGTTTTCTCTTCACGTAGCCCTAGGCACAGACTGTGGAAAGCACTTTCATTGAGAGGGGTTGCCAAGCTTCTAAGAAATAATGAGTTTCCGAAATACCAGCAAATATTTTTTCACCCAATGTCGATGATACTTGGTTTTAATGATCTGTACACAATCCCACTTGCCTCACCAAATTTTGTTCTTCTAGGTTGAAGCGTTCGTTAACAGTAGCAGTTTTTATTTTTAGGTTTCCCTCTGTTCTCTCTTATATAGATAGATGAATTTGGAACTCTAAATCCAACATGGTTTGCAGTAGCTCTTTGAAACTTGACAAAATAAAGTAGTTCTCAGTATTGTCTCTATGTTTTGTTTCCTCTTCATGTATCTTAGGCACAGACTGTGGAAAAGCACTTTCATTGAGAGGGGTTGCCAAGCTTCTAAGACATAACAAGTTTCCGAAATACCAGCAAATATTTTTTCACCCAATCTTGATGATACTTGGTGGTAATGATTGGTACACAAATCCGACTTGACTCACCAAATTTTGTTCTTCTAGGTTGAAGCGTTTGTTTACAGTAGCAGTTTATATTTTTAGATCCCCTCTGTTCTCTCCTATATAGATAGATGAATTTGGAACTCTAAATCCAACATGGTTTGTAGTAGCTCTTTGAAACTTGACAAAATAAGGAGTTCTCAGTTTTGTCTCTATGATTTGTTTCCGCTTTATGTAGCCCTAAGCAGAGACTGTGGAAAATCATTTTCAAGAAAGGGGTTGCCAAGCTTCCGAGAAATTACGATTTTCCGAAATACCAGCAAATATTTTTTCACCCAATGTGATGATACGTGGTGGTAATGACAAGTACACAAAGTCCACTTGGCTCACCAAATTTTGTTCTTCTAGGTTGCAGCGTTCGTTTACAGTAGCAGTTTTTATTTTTAGGTTTCACTCTGTTCTCTCCTATATAGTTAGATGAATTTGGAACTCTAAATCCAACATGGTTTGTAGTAGCTCTTTGAAAGTTGACAAAATAAAGGAGTTCTCAGTTTTGTCTCTATGGTTTGTTTTTTCTTCAAGTAGCCCAAGGCACAGACTGTGGAAAAGCACTGTCATTGAGAGGCGTTGCCAAGCTTCTAAGAAATAACGAGTTTCCGAAATAACAGCAAATATTTTTTCACCCAATGTTGATGATACTTGGTGGGAATCATCAGTACACAAATCCCACTTGGATCACCAAATTTTGTTCTTCAAGGTTGAAGCGTTCATTTACAGTAGCAGTTTTTATTTTTAGGTTTCACTCTGTTCTCTCCTATATAGATAGATGAATTTGGAACTCTAAATCCAACATTGTTTGTAGTAGCACTTAGAAAGTTGAAAAAATAAAGGAGTTCTCAGTTTTGTCTATGATTTGTTTCCACTTTATGTAGCCCTAAGCAGAGATTGTGCGAAATCACTTTCATTGAAAGGGGTTGCCAAGCTTCTAAGAAATTACGAGTTTCTGAAATAGCAGCAAATATTTTTTCACCCAATGTTGATGATACGTGGTGGTAATGACAAGTACAGAAATTCCACTTGGCTCACCAAATTTTGTTCTTCTAGGTTGCAGCGTTCGTTTACAGTAGCAGTTTTTATTTTTAGGTTTCACTCTGTTCACTCCTACATAGATAGATGAATTTGGAACTCTAAATCCAACATGGCTTGTAGAAGCTCTTTGAAACTTGACAAAATAAAGGAGTTCTCAGTTTTGTCTCTATGGTTTGTTTCCTCTTCAAGTAGTCCTAGGCACAGACTGTGGAAAACCAATTTCATTGAGAGGGGTTGCCAAGCTTCTACGAAATAACGAGTTTCCGAAATACCAGCAAATATTTTTTCACCCAATCTTGATGATACTTGTTGGTAATGATTGGGAAACAAATCCTACTTGACTCACCAAATTTTGTTCTACTAGGTTGAAGCGATCGTTAACAGTAGCAGTTTTTATTTTTAGGTATCACTCTGATCTCTCCTATATAGATAGAGGAATTTGGAACTCTAAATTCAACATGGTTTTTAGTAGCTCATTGAAAGTTGACAAAATAAAGGAGTTCTCAGTTTTGTCTCTATGGTTTGTTTCCTCTTCAAGTCGCCATAGGCACAGACTGTGGAAAAGCACTTTCATTGAGAGGGGTTGCCAAGCTTCTTAGAAATAACGATTTTCCAAATACCAGCAAATATTTTTTAACCCAATGTTGATGATACTTGGTGGTAATGATCAGTACACAAATCCCACTTGGCTCACCAAATTTTGTTCTTCTGGGTGGAAGCGTTCGTCTACAGTAGCAGTATATATACTTAGGTTTCACTCTGTTCTCTCCTACATAGATAGATGAATTTGGAACTCTAAATCCAACATGGTTTGTAGTAGCTCTTTGAAACGTGACAAAACAAAGGGGTTCTCAGTTTTGTCTCTATGGTTTGTTTCCTCTTCAAGTAGTCCTAGGCACAGAGTGAAGAAAGGCACTTTCATTGAGAGGGTTTGCCAAGCTTCCAAGAAATTACGAGTTTCCGAAATACCAGCAAATATTTTTTCACCCAATGTTGATGATACCTGGTTGTAATGACAATTACACAAATCCCACTTGGCTCACCAAATTTTGTTCTTCTAGGTTGAAGCGATCGTTTACAGTAGAAGTTTTTATTTTTTATGGTTTCACTCTGTTCTCTCCTATAGAGATACATGAATTTGGAACTCTAAATCCAACATGGATTTTAGTAGCTCTTTGAAACTAGACAAAATAAAGGAGTTCTCAGTTTTGTCTCTGTGGTTTGTTTCCTCTTCAAGTAGCCCAAGGCACAGACTGTGGAAAAGCACTTTCATTGAGAGGGGTTGCCAAGCTTTCAATAAATTACAAGTTTCCGAAATACCAGCAAATATTTTTTCACCCAAAGTTGATGATACCTGCTGTTAATGATCAGTACACAAATCCCACTTGGCTCACCTAATTTTGTTCTTCTAGGTTGAAGCGTTCGTTTACAGTAGCAGTTTTTATATTTAGGTTTCACTCTGTTCTCTCCTATATAGATAGATGAATTTGGAACTCTAAATCCAACATGGTTTGTAGTAGCTCTTAGAAACTTGACAAAATAAAGGAGTTCTCAGTTTTGTCTCTATGATTTGTTTCCTCTTCAAGTAGCCCTAGGCACAGACTGTGGAAAAGCTCTTTCATTGAGAGTGGTTGCCAAGCTTCTAAGAAATAACGAGTTTCCGAAATACCAGCAAATATTTTTTCACCCAATATCGATGATACTTGGTGGTAATGATCTGTAATACAAATCCCACTTGGCTCACCAAATTTTGTTCTTCTGCTTTGAAGCGCTCGTCTACAGTAGCAATTTTAATATTTGGGTTTCACTCTGTTCTCTCCTATATAGATAGATGAATTTGGAACTCTAAATCCAACATGGTGTGTAATACCTCTTTGAAACTTGACAAAATAAAAAAGTTCTCAGTTTTGTCTCTATGGTTTGTTTCCTCTTCAAGTCGCCCTACGCACAGACTGTGGAAAAGCACTTTCATTGAGAGGGGTTGCCAAGGTTTTAAGAAATAACGAGTTTCCGAAATACCAGCAAATATTTTTTCACCCAATCTTGATGATACTTGGTGGTAATGATCAGTACACAAATCCCATTGGCTCACCAAATTTTCTTCTTCTAGGTTGACGCGTTCGTTTACAGTAGCAGTTTATATTTTTAGGTTCCCTCTGTTCTCTCTTATATAGATAGATGAAATTGGAACTCTAAATCCAACATGGTTTGTAGCAGCTCATTGAAACTTGAAAAAATAAAGGTGTTCTCAGTTTTGTCTCTATGATTTGTATCCGCTTCAATTAGCCCTAAGGAGAGATTGTGGAAAAGCACTTACATTGAGAGGGGTTGCCAAGCTTCCAAGAAATTACGATTTTCCGAAATACCAGCAAGTATTTTTTCACCCTATGTTGGTCATACGTGGTGGTAATGACAAGTCCACAAATCCCAGTTGGCTCACCAAATTTTCTTCTTCTAGGTTGAAGCGTTCGTTTACAGTAGCAGTTTTAATTTTTAGGTTTCACTCTGTTCTCTCCTATATAGATAGATGAGTTTGGAACTCTAAATCCAACATGGTTTGTATTAGCTCTTTGAAACTTGACAAAATAAAGGAGTTCTCAGTTTTGTCCCTATGGTTTGTTTCCTCTTCAAGTAGACCTAGGCACAGAGTGTGGAAAAGCACTTTCATTGAGAGTGGTTGCCAAGCTTCTAAGAAATAACGAGTTTCCGAAATACGAGCAAATATTTTTTCACCCAATCTCGATGATACTTGGTGGTAATGATCAGTACACAAATCCCACTTGGCTCACCAAAGTTTGTTCTTCTACGTTGACGCATTCGTCTACAGTAGCAGTTTTTATATTTAGGTTTCACTCTGTTCACTCTTATATTGATAGATGAATTTGGAACACTAAATCCAACATGGTTTGTAGTAGGTCTTTTAAACTTGAAAAAATAAACTAATTTTCAGTTAAGTCTCTATGGTTTGTTTCCTCTACAAGTAGTCCTAGGCACCGACTGTGGAAAAGCACTTTCATTGAGAGGGGTTGCCAAGCTTCTAAGAAATAACGAGTTTCCGAAATACCAGCAAATATGTTTTCACCCAATCTTGATGATACTTGGTGGTAATGATCGGTACACAAATCCCACTTGACTCACCAAATTTTGATGTTCTACGTTGAAGCCTTCGTTTACAGTAGCAGTTTATATTTTTAGGTTCCCTCTGTTCTCTCCTATATAGATAGATGAATTTTGAACTCTAAATCCAACATGGTTTGTAGTAGCTCTTTAAAACTTGACAAAATAAAGGAGTTCTCAGTTTTGTCTCTTTGATTTTTTCCGCTTCATGAAGCCCTAAGCAGAGACTGTGCAAAAGCACTTTAATTGAAAGGGGTTGCCAAGTTTCCAAGGAATTACGAGTTTCCGAAATACCAGCAAATATTTTTTCACCCTATGTTAATCATACGTGGTGGTAATGACAAGTACACAAATCCCACTTGGCTCACCAAAGTTTGTTCTTCTACGTTGAACTTTTGTCTACAGTAGCAGTTTTTATATTTAGGTTTCACTCTGTTCTCTCCTATATAGATAGATGTATTTGGAACTCTAAATCCAACATGGTTTGAAGTAGCTCTTTGAAACTTGACAAAATAATGGAGTTCTCAGTTTTTTCTCTATGGTTTGTTTCCTCTTCATGTATCCCTAGGCACAGACTGTGGAAAAGCACTTTCATTGAGAGGGGTTGCCAAGCTTCTAAGAAATAATGAGTTTCCGAAATACCAGCAAATATTTTTTCACCCAATCTTGATGATACTTGGTGGTAATGATCACTACACAAATCCCACTTGGCTCACCAAAGTTTGTTCTTCTAGGTTGAAGCGTTCGTTTACAGTAGCAGTTTTTATTTTTAGGTTTCACTCTGTTCTCTCCTATAAAGATAGATGAATTTGGAACTCTAAATCCAACATTGTGTGTAATAGCTCTTTGACTCTTGAAAAAATAAAGGAGTTCTCAGTTTTGTCTCTATGATTTGTTTCCTCTTCATGTAGCCCTAAGCACAGATTGTGGGGAAGCACTTTCATTGAAAGGGTTAGCCAAACTTCCAAGAAATTATGAGTTTCCGAAATATCAGCAAATATTTTTTCACCAAATGTTGATGATACGTGGTAGTTATGACAAGCACACAAATCCAATTTGGCTCCCCATATTTGGTTCTTCTAGGTTGAAGCGTTCGTCTACAGTAGCAGTTTTCATATTTAGTTTTCACTCTGTTCTCTCCTATATTGATAGATGAATTTGGAACTCTAAATCCAACATGGTTTGTAGTAGCTTTTTGAAACTTGACAAAATAAAGGAGTTTTCAGTTTTGTCTCTGTGGTTTGTTTCCTCTTCAAGTAGTCCTAGGCACAGACTGTGGGAAAGCACTTTCATTGAGAGGGGTTGCCAAGCTTTTAAGAAATAACGAGTTTCCGAAATACCAGCAAATATTTTTTCAACCAATCTCGATGATACTTGGTGGTAATGATCAGTGCACAAATCCCACTTGGATCACCAAATATTGTTCTTCGAGGTTGAAGCGTTCCTTTACAGTAGCAGTTTTCATTTTTAAGTTTCACTCTGTTCTCTCCTATATAGAGAGATGAATTTGGAACACTAAATCCAACATGGTTTGTAGTATCTCTTTGAAACCTGAAAAATAAACTAATTTTCAGTTAAGACTCTATGGATTGTTTCCTCTTCAAGTAGCCCTGGGCACAGACTGTGGAAAAGCACTTTCATTGGGAGTGGTTGCCAAGCTCTAAAAATAACGAGTTTCCGAAACACCAGCAAATATTTTTTCACCCAATCTTGATGATACTTGGTGGTAATGATCGGTACAAAAATCCCACTTGACACACCAAATTTTGTTCTTCTACGTTGCAGCGTTCGTTTACAGTAGCGGTTTATATTTTTAGGTTCCCTCTGTTCTCTTCTATATAGATAGATGAATGTTGAACTCTAAATCCAACATGGTTTGTAGTAGCTCTTTGAAACTTGACAAAACAAAGGAGTTCTCAGTATTGTCTCTGTGGTTTGTTTCCTCTTCAAGTAGTCCTAGGCACAGACTGTGGAAAAGCACTTTCATTGAGAGGGGTTGCCAAGCTTTTAAGAAATAACGAGTTTCCGAAATACCAGCAAATATTTTTTCAACCAATCTCTATGATACTTGGTGGTAATGATCAGTGCACAAATCCCACTTGGCTCACCAAATATTGTTCTTCGAGGTTGAAGCGTTTCTTTACAGTAGCAGTTGTCATTTTTAGGTTTCACTGTGTCTCTCCTATATAGATAGATGAATTTGGAACACTAAATCCAAAATGGTTTGTAGTATCTCTTTGAAACTTGACAAAATAAACTAATTTTCAGTTAAGTCTCTATGGATTGTTTCCTCTTCAAGTAGCCCTAGGCACAGATTGTGGAAAAGCACTTTCAATGGGAGTGGTTGCCAAGCTCTAAGAAATAACGAGTTTCTGAAACACCAGCAAATATTTTTTCACCCAATCTTGATGATACTTGGTGGTAATGATCGGTACACAAATCCCACTTGACTCACCAAATTTTGTTCTTCTACGTTGAAGCGTTCGTTTACAGTAGCAGTTTATATTTTTAGGTTCCCTCTGTTCTCTTCTATATAGATAGATGAATGTTGAACTCTAAATCCAACATGGTTTGTAGTAGCTCTTTGAAACTTGACGAAATAAAGGAGTTCTCAGTTTTGTCTCTATGATTTGTTTCCGCTTCAATTAGCCCTAAGCAGAGACTGTGGAAAAGCACTTTCATTGAGAGGGGTTGCCAACCCTCCAAGAAATTACGAGTTTCAGAAATAGCACCAAATATTTATTCACCCAATGCTGATGATACGTGGTGGTAATGACAAGTACACAAATCCCACTTGGCTTACCAAATTTTGTTCTTCTAGGTTGAAGCGTTCGTTTACAGTAGCAGTTTTATTTTTTGGTTCCACTCTGTTCTCTCCTATATAGAGAGATGAATTTGGAACTCTAAATCCAACATGGTTTGTAGTAGCTCTTTGAAACTTGACAAAATAAAGGAGTTCTCAGTTTTGTCTCTATGATTTGTTTCCACTTCATGTAGCCCTAAGAAAAGACTGTGGAAAAGCACTTTCATTAAAAGGGGTTGCCAAGCTTTCAATAAATTACAAGTTTCCGAAATACCAGCAAATATTTTTTCACCCAATGTTGATGATACGTGGTGGTAATGATCAGTACACAAATCCCACTTGGCTCACCAAATTTTGTTCTTCTGGGTTGAAGCGTTCGTCTAGAGTAGCAGTTTTTATATTTAGGTTTCACTCTGTTCTCTCCTAAAGAGATAAATGAATTTGGAACTCTAAAACCAACATGGTGTGTAACAGCACTTTGAAACTTGACAAAGTAAAGGAGTTCTCAGTTTTGTCTTCATGGTTTGTTTCCTCTTCAAGTCGCCCTAGGCACAGACTGTGGAAAAGCACTTTCATTGAGAGGGGTTGCCAAGCTTCTATGAAAGAACGAGTTTCCGAAAAACCAGCAAATATTTTTTCACCCAATCTTGATGATACTTGGTGGTAATGATCAGTACACAAATCCCACTTGGCTCACTAACTTGAGTTCTTCCAGATTGACGCGTTCTTCTACAGTAGCAGTTTTTATATTTAGGTTTCTCTCTGTTCTATCCTATATAGATAGATGAATTTGGATCTCTAAATTCAACATGGTTTGTAGTAGCTCTTTGAAACTTGACAAAATAATGGAGTTCTCAGTTTTGTCTCTGTGGTTTGTTTCCTCTTCAAGTAGCCCTAGGCACAGACTGTGGAAAAGCACTTTCATTGAGAGGGGTTGCCGAGATTCTAAGAAATAACGAGTTTCCGAAATACCAGCAAATATTTTTTCACCCAATGTTGATGATATTTGGTGGTAATGACAAGTACACAAATCCCATTTGGCTCACCAAATTTTGTTCACCTAGGTTGAAGCGTTCGTTTACAGTAGCAGTTTTTATTTTTAGGTTTCACTCTGTTCTCTCCTATATAGATAGATGAATTTGGAACTCTAAATCCAACATGGTTTGTAGTAGCTCTTTGAAACTTGACAAAATAAAGGAGTTCTCAGTTTTGTCTCTATGATTTGTTTCCGCTTCATGTAGCCCTAAGCAGAGACTGTGGAAAAGCACTTTCATTGAAAGGGGTTGCCAAGCTTCCAACAAATTACGAGTTTCCGAAATACCAGCAAATATTTTTTCACCCAATGTTGATGATACGTGGTGGTAATGACAAGTACACAAATTCCACTTGGCTCACCAAACTTTGTTCTTCTAGGTTGCAGCGTTCGTTTACAGTAGCAGTTTTTATTTTTAGGTTTCACTCTGTTCTCTCCTATATAGATAGATGAATTTGGAACTCTATATCACACATGGATTGTAGTAGCTCTTTGAAAGTTGACAAAATAAGGGAATTCTCAGTTTTGACTCCATGGTTTGTATCCTCTTCACGTAGCCCTAGGCACAGACTGTGGAAAAGCACTTTCATTCAAAGGGGTTGCCAAGCTTCCAATAAATTACGAGTTTCTGAAATACCAGCAAATATTTTTTCACCCAATGTTGATGATACGTGGTGGTAATGATCAGTACACAAATCCCACTTGGCTCACTAAATTGTGTTCTTCTAGGTTGAAGCGTTCGTCTACAGTAGCTGTTAGTATATATAAGTTACACTCTGTTCTTTCTTATGTAGATAGATGAATTTGTAACTCTAAATCCAACATGGTATGTAGTAGCTCTTTGAAACTTGACAAAACAAAGTACTTCTCAGTTTTGTCTCTATGGATTGTTTTCTCTTAAAGTAGCCCTAGGCAAAGACGGTGGAAAAGCATTTTCATTGAAAAGTTTTGCCAAGCTTCCAAGAAATTAGAGTTTCCGAAATACCAGCAAATATTTTTTCACCCAATCTTGATGATACTTGGTGGTAATGATCAGTTCACAAATCCCACTTGGATCACCAAATTTTTTTCTTCTTCGTTGAAGCGTTCCTCTACAGTAGCAGTTTGTATATATACGTTACACTCTGTTCTTTCTTATGTAGATAGATGAATTTGGAATTCTAAATCCAACATGGTTTGTAGTGGCTCTTTGAAACTTGACAAAATAAAGGAGTTCCCCGTTTTGTCTCTATGGTTTGTTTCCTCTACAAGAAGCCCTAGGCACAGACAATGGATACGCACTTTCATTGAGAGGGGTTGCCAATCTTCCAAGATATAACGAGTTTCCAAAATACCAGCAAATATTTTTTCACCCAATCTTGATATTATATGGTGTTTACGATCGGTACACAAATCAGACTTGACTCACCAAATTTTGTTCTTCCATGTTGAATCGTTCGTTTTCAGTAGCAGTTTTTATTTTTAGGTTTCACTGTGTTCTCTCCTATATAGAAAGATGAATTTGGAACTCTAAATCCAACATGGTTTGTAGTAGCTCTTTGAACCTTGACAAAATAAAGGAGTTCTCAGTTTTGTCTCTATGATTTGTTTCCGCTTCAAGTAGCCCTAAGCAGAAACTGTGGAAAAGCACTTTCATTGAGAGGGGTTGCCAAGCTTCCAAGAAATTACAAGTTTCCGAAATACCAGACAAATATTTTTTTACCCAATCTTGATGATACGTGGTGGTATTGACAAGTCCACAAATCCCACTTGGCTCACCAAATTTTGTTCTTCTAGTTTGAAGCGTTCGTTTACTGTAGCAGTTTTTATGTTTAGGTTTCACTCAGTTCTCTCCTATATAGATGGATGAATTTGGAACTCTAATCCAACATGGTTTGTAGTAGCTATTTGAAACTTGACAAAATAAAAAGAGTTTTCAGTTTTGTTTCTATGGTTTGTTTCCTCTTCAAGTACCCCTAGGAACAGACTGTGTAAAAGCACTTTCTTTGAGTGGGGTTGCCAAGCTTCTAAGAATAACGAGTTTCCGAAATACCAGCAAATATTTTTCAGGCAATCTTGATGACACTTGGTGGTAATGATCATTACCACAAATCCCACTTGGCTCACCAAATTTTGTTCTTCTAGGTTGAAGCGTTCGTCTACAGTAGCAGTTTTTATATTTAGGTTTCACTCTGTTCTCTCCTATATGGATAGATGAATTTGAAACTCTAAATCCTAATATGGTTTTGTAGTAGCTCTTTGAACTTGACAAAATAAAGGAGTTCTCAGTTTTGTCTCTATGGTTTTTATCCTCTTCAAGTAGCCCTAAGCAGTGACTGTGGAAAGCACTTTCCTTGAGAGGGGTTGCCAAGGTTCCAACAAATTACGAGTTTCCGAAATGCCAGCAAATATTTTTTCACCCAATCTGATGATACTTGGTGGTAATGATCTGTTCACAAATCGCACTTGGATCACCAAATTTTGTTCTTATTGGTTGAAGCGTTCGTCTACAGTAGCAGTTTTTATGTTTAGGTTTCAGTCTGTTCTCTGCTATATAGATAGATGAAATTTGGAACTCTAAATCCAACATGGTTTGTAGTGGCTCTTTGAAACTTGACAAAATAAAGGAGTTCTCTGTTTTGTCTCTATGGTTTGTTTCCTCTTCAAGTAGCCTAGGCAACAGACGGTGGATACGCACTTTCATTGAGAGGGTTGCCAAGCTTCAAAGAAATTAGAGTTTCCGAAATACCAGCATATTTTTTTCACCAATCTTGATGATACTTGGTGTTTACGATCAGTACATCACATCCCACTTGACTCACCAAATTTTGTTCTTCTAGGTTGAAGCGTTTCGTTTTCAGTAGCAGTTTTTATTTTTAGGTTTCACTCTGTTCTCTCCTATATAGATAGATAAATTTGGAACTCAAAATCCAACATGGTTTGTAGTAGCTCTTTGACCGTGACAAAAAAAAGGAGTTCTCAGTTTTGTCTCTATGATTGGTTTCCACTTCAAGTATCCCTAAGCAGAGACTGTGGAAAAGAACTTTCATTGAGAGGGGTTGCCAATCTTTCAAGAAATACGAGTTTCCGAAATACCAGCAAATTTTTTTTACCCAATCTTTCATGATACCTGGTGGTATTGACAGGTCTACAAATCCCACTTGGCTCACCAAATTTTGTTCTTCTAGGTTGAAGCGTTCGTTTACATTAGCAGTTTTTATGTTTAGGTTTCACTCTGTTCTCTCCTATATAGATAGATGAATTTGGAACTCTAAATCCAACATGGTTTGTAGTAGCTCTTTGAAACTTGACAAAATAAAGGAGTTCTCAGTTTTGTCTCTATGGTTTGTTTCCTCTTCAAGTAGCCCTAGGCACAGACTTGTGGAAAAGCACTTTCATTGAGAGGGTTGCCAAGCTTCTAAGAAATAACGAGTATCCGAAATACCAGCAAATATTTTTTCACCCAATCTTGATGATACTTGGTGGTGATGATTAGTACACAAATCCCACTTGGCACACCAAATTTTGTTCTTCTAGGTTGAAGCAGTTCGTCTACAGTAGCAATTTTTATATTTAGGTTACACACTGTTCTCTCCTATATGGATAGATGAATTTGGAACTCTAAATTCAACATGGTTTGTAGTAGCTCTTTGAAACTTGACAAAATAAAGGAGTTCTCAGTTTTGTCTCTATGATTTGTTTCCGCTTCAAGTAGCCCTAAGCAGTGACTGTGGAAATGCACTTTCCTTGAGATGGGTTGCCAAGGTTCCAACAAATTACGAGTTTCCGAAATACCAGCAAATATTTTTTCACCCAATCGTGATGATACTTGGTGGTGAAGATTGGTACACAAATCCCAATTGGCTTCACCAAATTTTGTTCTTCTAGGTTGAAGCCTTCGTCTACAGTAGCAGTTTTTATATTTAGTTTCACTCAGTTCTCTGCTATATTGATAGATTATTTTGGAACTCTAAATCCAATATGGTTTGTAGTAGCTCTTTGAAACTTGACAAAAGAAAGGAGTTCTCAGTTTTGTCATCTATGATTTGTTTCCGCTTCAAGTAGCCCTAAGCAGTGACAGTGGAAAAGCACTTTCCTTGAGAGGGGTTGCCAAGGTTCCAACAAATTACAAGTTTCCGAAATACCAGCAAATATTTTTTCACCCAATCTGATGATACTTGGTGGTAATGATCTGTTTACAAATCCCACTTGGATCACCAAATTTTGTTCTTCTTGGTTGAAGTGTTCGTCTACAGTAGCAGTTTTTATGTTTAGGTTTCAGTCTGTTCTCTGCTATATAGATAGATGAATTTGGAACTCTAATCCAACATGGTTTGTAGTGGCTTCTTTGAAACTTGACAAAATAAAGGAGTTCTCTGTTTTGTCTCTATGGTTTGTTTCCTCTTCAAGTAGCCCTAGGCACAGACGGTGGATACGCACTTTCATTGAGAGGGGTTGCCAAGCTTCAAAGAAATTAGAAGTTTCCGAAATACCAGCAAATATTTTTTCACCCAATCTTGATGATACTTGGTGTTTACGATCGGTACACACATCCCACTTGATTCGCCAAATTTTGTTCTTCTATGTTGAAGCGTTCGTTTCAGTAGCAGTTTATATTTTTAGGTTTCACTCTGTTCTCTCCTATATAGATAGATAAATTTGGAACTCGAAATCGAACATGGTTTGTAGTAGCTCTTTGACCCATGACAAATAAAGGAGTTCTCAGTTTTGTCTACTATGATTTGTTTCCACTTCAAGTAGCCCTAAGCAGAGACTGTGGAAAATAACTTTCATTGAGAGGGGTTGCCAAGGCTTCCAAGAAATTACGAGTTTCCGAAATACCAGCAAATATTTTTTATCCCAAACTTCATGATACCTGGTGGTATTGACAAGTCCACAAATCCCACTTGGCTCACCAAATTTTGTTCTTCTAGGTTGAAGCGTTCGTTTACAGTAGCAGTTTTTATGTTTAGGTTTCACTCTGTTCTCTCTATATAGATAGATGAATTTGGAACTCTAAATCCAACATGGTTTGTAGTAGCTCTTTGAAACTTGACAAAATAAAGGAGTTCTCAGTTTTGTCTCTATGAGTTTATTTTCTACTTCAAGTACCCCTAGGAACAGACTGTGAAAAAGCACTTTCATTGAGTGGGGTTGCCAAGCTTCTATGAAATAACGAGTTTCCGAAATACCAGCAAATATTTTTTTCACGCAATATGGATGACACTTGGTGGTAATGATCAGTACACAAATCCCACTTGGCTCACCACGTTTTGTTCTTCTGGGTTTGAAGCGTCCGTCTACAGTATGCAGTTTTTATATTTAGGTTTCACTCTGTTCTCTCCTATATGGATAGATGAATTTGGAACTCTAAATCCAATATGGTTTGTAGTAGCTCTTTGAAACTTGACAAAATAAAGGAGTTCTCAGTTTTGTCTCTATGGTTTGTTTCTCTTCAAGTAGCCCTAAGCAGAGACTGTGGAAAAGCACTTTCATTGAGAGGTGTTGCCAAAGCTTCTAAGAAATAACGAGTTTCAGAAATACCAACAAATATTTTCTTTCCCCCAAACTTGATGATACTTGGTGGTGATGATTAGTACACAAATCCCACATGGCTCACCAAATATTTGTGTCTTCTAGGTTGAAGCGTTCATCTACAGTAGCAATTTTTATATTTAGTTTTCACTCTGTTCTCTGCCTATGTAGATAGATGAATTTGGAACTCTAAATCCAACATGGTTTGTAGCTGCTCTTTGAAACTTGACAAAATAAAGGAGTTCTCAGTTTTGTCTCTATGATTTGTTTTCCGCTTCAAGTAGCCCTAAGCATGACTGTGGAAAAGCACTTTCTTTGAGAGGGGTTGCCAAGGTTCCAAGAAATTACGAGTTTCCGAAATACCAGCAAATATTTTTTCACCAATCTTGATGATTATTTGGTGGTAATGATCAGTTCACAAATCCCACTTGGATCACCAAATTTTGTTCTTCTTGGTTGAAGCGTTCGTCTACAGTAGCAGTTTTTAAAGTTTAGGTTTCACTATGTTCTCTGATATATAGATAGATGAATTCGGAACTCTAAATTCAACTGGTTTGTAGTGGCTCTTTGAAACTTGACAAAATAAAGGAGTTTTCTGTTTTGTCTCTATGGTTTGTTTACCTCTTCAAGTAGCCCTAAGCAGTGACTGTGGAAAAAGTACATTCATTGAGAGGGTTGCCAAGCTTCCAAGAAATTACGAGTTTCACGAAATACCAGCAAATATTTTTTCACAAATCTTGATGATACATGGTGTTTATGATCGATACACAAATCCCACATGACTCACCAAATTTTGTTTTTCTATGTTGAATCGTTCGTTTTCAGTAGCAGTTTTTATTTTTAGGTTTCACTCTGTTCTCTCCATATATAGATAGCTGAATTTGGAACTCTAAATCCAATATGGTTTGTAGTAGCTTTTGAATCTTAACAAAATAAAGGAGTTCTCAGTTTTGTCTCTATGATTTGTTTCCTGCTTCAAGTAGCCCTAAGCAGAGACTGTGGAAAAAGCACTTTCATTGAGAGGGTTTGCCAAGCTTCGAAGAATTACGAGTTTCCGAAATACCAGCAAATATTTTTTCACAAAATCTTGATGATACATGGTATTTATGATCGGTACACAAATCCCACTTGACTCACCAAATTTTGTTTTCTATGTTGAAGCGTTCGTTTTCAGTAGCAGTTTTTATTTTTAGGTTTCACTCTGTTCTCTCCTATATAGATAGCTGAATTTGGAACTCTAAATTCCATATGGTTTGTAGTAGCTCTTTGAATCTTAACAAAATAAAGGAGTTCTCAGTGTTTGTCTCTATGATTTGTTTCCTCTTCAAGTACCCCTAGTAACAGACTGTAGAAAAGCACTTTCATTGAGTGGGGTTGCCAAGCTTCTAAGAAATAACGAGTTTCCGAAATACCAGCAAATATTTTTTCACGCAATCTTGATGACACTTGGTGGTAATGATCAGTATCCAAATCCCACTTGGGTCACCAAATTTTGTTCTTCTAGGTTGAAGCGCTCGTCTACAGTAGCAGTTTTTATGTTTAGGTTTCACTCTGTTATCTCTATATAGATAGATGAATTTGGAACTCTAAATCCAACATGGTTTGTAGTAGCTCTTTCAAACTTGAAAAAATAAAGGAGTTCTCAGTTTTGTCTTCTATGATTTGTTTCCACTTCCAGTAGCCCTAAGTAGTAGAATGTGGAAAAGCACTTTCATTGAGAGGGGTTGCCAAGCTTCTCAGAAATAACGAGTTTCCGAAATACCAACAAATATTTTTTCACCCAATCCTGATGATACTTGGTGGTGAAGATCGGTACACAAGTCCCACTTGGCTCACCAAATTTTGTTCTTCTAGGTTGAAGCGTTCGTCTAGAATAGCAGTTTTTATATTTAGGTTTTACTCTGTTTTACTGCAATATATATATATGAATTTGGAACTCTAAATCCAACATGGTTTGTAGTAGCTCGTTGAAACTTGACAAAATGAAGGAGTTCTCAGTTTTGTCTCTATGATTTGTTTCTGCTTCAAGTAGCCCTAGCAGTGACTGTGGAAAAGCACTTTCCTTGAGAGAGGTTGCCAAGCTTACAAAAAATTACGAGTTTCCGAAATACCAGCAAATATTTTTTCTCCCAATCTTGGTGATACTTGGTGTTTACGATCGGTACACAAATCCCATCTTGACTCACCGAATTTTGTTCTTCTTGGTTGAAGGTTCGTCTACAGTAGCAGTTTTTATTTTTAGGTATTCACTCTGTTCTCTCCTAATATAGATAGTATGAATTTAGGATACTACTA